>NC_047522.1:642414-712414 GCF_902827115.2 Pseudochaenichthys georgianus | reverse complement strand
ATCTATCCATCCATCCATCTATCTATCCATCCATCCATCCATCCATCCATCCATCTATCCACCCATCCATCTATCCATCCATCCATCTATCTATCCATCTATCCATCGATCCATCTATCCATCTATCCACCATCCATCTATCCATCCATCCATCTATCCATCTATCCACCCATCCATCCATCCATCCATCCATCCATCTATCCATCTATCCACCCATCCATCTATCCATCCATCCATCCACCCATCCATCTATCCATCCATCCATCCATCCATCCATCCATCCATCCATCCATCTATCTATCTACCTATCCATCTATCTGCTGCAATTTAAATGCCATATTGTGTCTTTTACTGCACCACATTTTTTGAAAGCTTTGGTTACTTACTAATAGAAAATGTCTATACATTTTGATATTTATTAATAGGTTAAGATATCCAGCAGCAGTATATAAAGTACACAGAATTAGCTCCACCTTTAGCAGCTGGGATGAAGACATTATTGCATCAATAGTCATAAACAATTCATTTGATATATTTGATTCTGAAATGGACCATTACGTACAATAAGTACTTTTTGTATGTTAAGTATATTTTAATGCAAATACCTTTGTAATTTAAATAAAGATGTTGAATGCAGAACTTTAACTATATCTACAAATGAGTATTTCAGCGTTTCCCTTATTTGTAAGAGGGTAACTAGTCATCAGTTCGGAATATCATTTCTAAAGCTCCCTTCCCAGCTTCCTGTTTGTGATGGCGAGCACGTTTTTCAGGCAGGTGAGTTTTCCTCGTCTAGCGCCGGAGGAGATGATCACAAATCATTAAAGCAATAATTAAACATGACAAGCTCCGACAGAAATATGTGATGTATTCCTCAAACACAACAATGGACGGGACAATGGCCTTTCAGCAGTGACTGATGGGGAATGAAACGGCTTGTTATATGAGGGAACAAACAGCCTTTTCAAAGCTTTCATATTAATCCATCCTTCAAAGCCTTTTCCATTCCAGTTCTGGCTGGTTTAATGTACTTTAGCTGCTGGGTCCAGGACCCCCAGAAGACCCCTCGCAAATAAACCCAAAAATGGTCCAAAAATACCTGCGCCTCCGCCTGATTCAGTGAAACTAACTCAGGTCTGTTTTGCCAGTTTGTTTAAGCTGGTTAAAATCTGTGAATTCAACTCCCTCTCCATGGTTGGTTGGTGGAGTAAAAGCAAGTGAACCGACCACAGTCATTACTGATCATCGATATGTGATTTTAGCATGATTTCAAGGATGTCCCGATCACCTTTTTTTGCTCCCGTTCCGATTCCGATCATTTGATTTTGACAATCTGCCGATACCGATTTTTCCCGATCCGATCTTTATGCAATGCATTAAGAGAAAAAAAAGGTAACAGATAACGGCTGGTCATCCAACGCGATGAATTCAGCTATCTGGGCTGTTATTTTTTTGGCCTTTTCACTGTTCTGGGGCAGTTTCTCTTTCCTTTTGAAAGTCTCTGAAAGTGTCGGTTGTTTCCGTGCCGTTACCCGAGTGGCCGCTGTGTACTCGCCGTGTTGTTGTTGGTGTTTGTTTCTCAGGCGGCGTGTTATATTGGTCGTGTTGAACGTAGCTCTGTTCTTTCCACCACGCGGAACCTCCACCTTGCAAACATTGCATCTGGCTGTTACACTGCCTTCGCTTTCAATTTCATAATACTTCCAAACTCCTGACATTTTCTCTGTCCCGACTCCCGAGTCACCAGCTGAACGTAGCCTCTCGTTAGCTCACTGCTGCTATTAGACACTGCGCCCACTCTGTTGCTTTGAGAGGAATAAGCAACCAGGTCTGAAAACAAGCCCAAAGAAAGCAACACATACATCATGTTGTGTCATTTTAAACCAAAATAAAGTCCTCAGGATGACTTTAAGACGTGAACATGGTAATTTTTGTTTTGTAATATTAAATAAAATAATAAAAATATTTAATTAAAAAAAGATTAAAAAAAATTAAAAAATCGCGATCCCCGATTTTTTTCCTCCCGATTCCGATCTTTTGAAAATCACGTGATCGGCTCCGATCCCCGATCACGTGATCGGATCGGGACATCTCTAATTTCAAGAGCTAAAAAAAGAATAAAACCTTCCTCTGATCGTGACATCTCCTCAAGAAGTGATCCTACAATTCATCTGTATGAGGCCATATCACTTCTTAACCATGGTAACATGTATGCAAGTCAACATGGCTATTATTCACTGATTAATAAGTCAAAATCTTAAAAAATTGTACTGCACAAATCTGTTTGCATTGCAATATATATAAATATGTGTGTATGTTATTTTGAATGACGGATTTCGATGCAGCATAGACCTATACATGGTTTCGATTTACTTAAAGGGGACCTACATTATCAAGCAAAATGCACTTTTGTACGTCTTTTATACATGAATATGTGTCCCCGGTGTGTCAGGGAACTCACCAATTGTCAGAAAATACAACCCTCTCTCTTTTCCTCCGTACCCAAATCTCTAAAAACGGGGCTTTAACGGAGCTGATCCAGATTTGAAATTGTTCTGACGTCAGAAACGGGGAGCTCCGCCTATGTGGGCAACTCTCCACCTATCAGGAGGAGACAGCCACGGCCATTGCAGTTCGAAAGCGCTGGAGACGCTGTAGTTCATATGCCAAGCCTGTAGGTGGCGCTGTAGTCTGTGAGGCATGGCTAACATGCAGGCTCTGTTTGGTATTTTGAAAAAAAAACTTCGCAGACATGTTTTATAGGTATGGTCCTACAATATATTATTCAAATATAGCATGATAGGTCCACTTTAAGATAGTTGTTTGGTCCAAATCCTCTTTGAGACGTCACATCAAGGTCATTTGGACAAATCTTTTAATGATAATAAGAATAATCGTGACAAAACATGATCAGTTAAAACAATCACAAGTCGTTTTTATATCCAAATCGTGCAGCCCTAACATTCCAATAATCCCGTTTAATTCAGGGAGAGGAAAATGATAAAGAAACGATAGAGACGTTGACAGTAAAAGAGTAACATAGCGGCATCTCCTTCTCCTCCCTGCGCCTGGCTCCGAGCAGGCAGTAACAATGAGAAACACCGCGCCGCCGCTCCAACAGGATTCTTCTTCTTCTTCTTCTTCTTCTTCTTCTTCTTCTTCTTCTTCTTCTTCTTCTTCTTCTTCTTCTTCTTCTTCTTCTTCTTCTTCTTCTTCTTCTTCTTCTTCTTCTTCTTCTTCTTCTTCGGTGCTGTATATGATGATGCAACTCAGGGGGATAATAGTTCAAGACCCCTTGTTGTGCCCGGCTGAATAAATAAAGAAGGTGGAGAACAAATGAAACCCTAGAAACTGTTTATTTATGCTGACGAGGTCTTGAGTGACTGCCAGACCTCGACACAATAAGATAAGAGTTTCTTTCTGCACATCCGTCAGCCTGTCACCGTCAGCCTGTCACATGGGATGACAGGCCGACGGTATACATCCCATAGTATGCAGGGCTATTTGTCACCATCCTGCCTCTCGTCTCTCTTCCCAGCCTCTGATCTTTATGTGTCCTCGCCCTGTTGATAACTCACTTTCTGTTTGCCTGTTTGCCTCTGCTCCCCCTCCCTCCCCCCCCCCAGGGTGCCAAGGTTAAAAACACGAGGCGGATTTAGATTCTGTTAGAGTCCCCTGATGAATGACTGTGTCGCCGCCACCACACTTCCTGCCTCTCTCCATCCAGCGCCGTAATAATCTCCACACATTAATATTTAACATCATCACGCAGCCACACAACCCCGATTATCAGCCAATAACAAAGAGGCAGCAAGAAGAAGAAACGTCCGGCTCAGCGTCTCGCCGCAGCCTACGGCGACAGAAACGGAAAAAGCGTGAATGGAATCTGAGGGTGTTTGTCGTTTGAGGTGTTGATGGTGGCCAAACACAGTACATATTTAATGAGGCTTGTCTGGTAAGTGTTTCCTCCTGCTCTCTCTGAGGATTATTGTGGATGCAAAGGGGCTAAGGAGATAATTACTGGCTTTAAAGCTAAACCTCATTCAAGGTCTCCAAAGACTTCCACCTCGACTATATGCAGCTTAAAGTAAAGCTGTCAGCAGTGGTAGAAAGTAAGTACATTTACTCAGGTACTGTACTAAAGCGATATGATTCTGAATGTCCAATCTGCATAACGAGTACTTTTACTTTGGGTACTTTAAGTATATTTTGATGCCAATACTTTTGTACTTTTACTTGAGTAACATTTTGATTGCAGGATACTACATGAACATAACTACATGAACTACATGTTGCTAAATCCACCGCGGAGAATAACCAGAAGGGCAACCATGGCAACCATGCTCGGGGGTCTTCTTCGCTGCTTTTGGTGTATTTTGTGGCGGAAGTACAGCGCCACTTACAGGCCCGGCATATGGACTACAGCGTCTCCAGCGCTTTCGAGCGTTCTCGTGTGAACGGAAGACTTTTTTGACATCGTATTCGGTTCGTTTGCGTTTTCGTTTTGCGTGTAAATGGGGTCTTTTACTCAAGTACAAGATCTGAGTACTTCCACTTTTACTCAAGCACAAGATCTGAGTTATTCTACTTTTACTCAAGCACAAGATCTGAGTTATTCTACTTTTACTCAACTACAAGATCTGAGTTATTCTACTTTTACTCAACTACAAGATCTGAGTACTTCTACTTTTACTCAAGCACAAGATCTGAGTACTTCCACTTTTACTCAACTACAAGATCTGAGTACTTCTACTTTTACTCAAGCACAAGATCTGAGTTATTCTACTTTTACTCAAGCACAAGATCTGAGTTATTCTACTTTTACTCAACTACAAGATCTGAGTTATTCTACTTTTACTCAACTACAAGATCTGAGTACTTCTACTTTTACTCAAGCACAAGATCTGAGTACTTCCACTTTTACTCAACTACAAGATCTGAGTACTTCTACTTTTACTCAAGCACAAGATCTGAGTACTTCCACTTTTACTCAACTACAAGATCTGAGTACTTCCACTTTTACTCAAGCACAAGATCAGAGTACTTCCACTTTCACTCAAGCACACGATCTGAGTACTTCTCCCACCTCTGGGTGTCAGTCAGTGTAATGGTTGAGTATAAAAGATGTCCTACTGATGGAACTAATATAAAAAGCACAGGAACAACCTTGTAAGACAATCCAAGCACCGCAACTTCAATACAAATCGACAAACCTTTCACACATTTCAATTTCATTTCCAGATCTCAGCCACCAATGGGTTTTCACCTCCAGTTTGTTCACCTGAGTGGTCAGTGGCATTGGGACTGGTTTATTATTTTTGAAGGGAAGAGGGATTAAACTTGGACGTGGGAGTTTGACGTAGAGCCATACAGACAAGCTGTTGGTCTCCACTATCTCCGCAGTACCACCGTGGGGTCCACGATATAAACAAAGAAAGGCTGAAGACCCCTGCTGTGGACTATTTCAATCCAATAACAAACGTTGAAGGACAGTGCTTATTGTCCTTTCCTGCAATAAAAGAGCGTCGTGGAGTGGGTACGCAGGAGAATACAAAACCTGGCATTATAACCACAACAGTCCCCTTTCCCTTTATGAGTGGCCATTTTCATAACGCGTGTTGAATAATGCATTAAGAAAGGCCAGAGGATGTGAAATAAACATCAATAGTGCTGTCCATAAAGCACCTGAACCCGACACACACAGGGGGAATAATGCATTAAAATGACACCCATTGATCCGGGGCAGGGAATAGGTCAGCCTGGGCATATATTACATATCGGCGATATATATAATATATATGTAAATGTGACTCTTAACAACCCAAAGGAGGCGTGCTGTATTCAAATTGAACTTTGATTCACTGTTGGGAAAGAAAACAAGTTATTTAAACCTCTCCTTTCCAGTTGATATGGATGATAAAACAACGCAACACGAGGAAACAACAGAAAGCATTAACCACGTTCCACGCTCACATTTCAATTTCAGGGAAATTAACCGAAAGTGAGAACACGGCGCAGAGCAGCTGGATGTGACAAGTGGCATGTGGAACACAACATTGGATTCAATTAGGCCGCTGCTTTCGACTCGTAACCACCCAGAGAGAGAGGAGTGAAATGCATTATGGGTAAATGGAGAGCGCGATGATTTTATGCTATACCTTTAACAGGCAGCTGCTCAGAGACGAGAGCTCGCTCATGGGTTTGTGGACGGAGCTCAGGGAGATAGCATCTTTACTGACACACACACACACACACACACACACACACACACACACACACACACACACACACACACACACACACACACACACACACACACACACACACACACACACACACACACACACACACACACACACACCACACACACACACACACACACACACACACACACTGCAGGCTCGATCAGTATGGAAGTGACGGTCTGTGGAGCAAAAGTTTGACTTTACTGGCACTCTGGAACTGACTTTCGTGTGTGTGTGTGTGTGTGTGTGTGTGTGTGTGTGTGTGTGCGTGTGTGAAGCGCGTGCGTGTTTATACGTTTATGCATGGTTGAGTTGTGGATTCAGGCGGCTCCCATCTCATTCTGTCTCCACCCGCAGACCTTTCAGCTCATCTTTCTAGGTGTTAAAGGCCGAGGGGATACAAGAGAGAGGAGAGTGTAGAAAATAAAAGAGAGAGAGACAGTCACGGTAGTGTCTGAGTTGAGGGGAAGCATGAGCCCTCAGCTCTTCATATTTTTACGGGAGAATGTGGAGTGGAGGGTGAAATGTGTGTGTGTGGAAGGAAGAGTGTGTGTGTGGACAAAAGTCTCTGTGTGCCCGTCTAGCTGTGGGAGGTGAATAATAAGCAGTCGTGCTTCTGCAGCCTTCGACCATCATTACACTCATTATATTTCTTCCCGGACTGCGAGAGGAAGGCGCGTGTGTGTCCGAGGAAGACTACACCCTCGTACGCTCTAATGTTTAAGTAAATGGTTCAGATGTGAGATATGAAAGTGACTAATCCTCTCCTATCTTCGTCTTTGGTGTTTGACCCGACGCAGACGGAGACCGCATGTTCCTCAAGTCTCCATGGCACGTCCTCAATTAGCATCGCCGACCAAAACACACTCTGGCTCCTCTCTGACTCCTCTCTGACTCCTCTCTGGCTCCTCTCTGACTCCTCTCTGACTCCTCTCTGACTCCTCTCTGTCTCCTCTCTGACTCCTCTCTGGCTCCTCTCTGACTCCTCTCTGGCTCCTCTCTAACTCCTCTCTGTCTCCTCTCTGGCTCCTCTCTGACTCCTCTCTGGCTCCTCTCTAACTCCTCTCTGACTCCTCTCTGGCTCCTCTCTGGCTCCTCTCTGACTCCTCTCTGGCTCCTCTCTGACTCCTCTCTGGCTCCTCTCTGACTCCTCTCTGTCTCCTCTCTGACTCCTCTCTGGCTCCTCTCTGACTCCTCTCTGTCTCCTCTCTGACTCCTCTCTAACTCCTCTCTGTCTCCTCTCTGGCTCCTCTCTGACTCCCTCTGGCTCCCTCTGACTCCTGTCTCTGACTCCTCTCTGGCTCCTCTCTGACTCCTCTCTGGCTCCTCTCTGGCTCCTCTCTGGCTCCTCTCTGGCTCCTCTCTAACTCCTCTCTGACTCCTCTCTGACTCCTCTCTGACTCCTCTCTGGCTCCTCTCTGACTCCTCTCTGGCTCCTCTCTGACTCCTCTCTGACTTCTCTCTGACTCCTCTCTGGCTCCTCTCTGACTCTTCTCTGGCTCCTCTCTGTCTCCTCTCTGTCTCCTCTCTGACTCCTCTCTGACTCCTCTCTGGCTCCTCTCTGACTCCTCTCTGGCTCCTCTCTAACTCCTCTCTGACTCCTCTCTGGCTCCTCTCTGGCTCCTCTCTGACTCCTCTCTGACTCCTCTCTGGCTCCTCTCTGTCTCCTCTCTGTCTCCTCTCTGACTCCTCTCTGGCTCCTCTCTGGCTCCTCTCTGACTCCTCTCTGTCTCCTCTCTGTCTCCTCTCTGACTCCTCTCTGGCTCCTCTCGGCTCCTCTCTGACTCCTCTCTGGCTCCTCTCTGACTCCTCTCTGGCTCCTCTCTGGCTCCTCTCTAACTCCTCTCTGACTCCTCTCTGACTTCTCTCTGACTCCTCTCTGACTCCTCTCTGACTCCTCTCTGACTTCTCTCTGACTCCTCTCTGGCTCCTCTCTGGCTCCTCTCTAACTCCTCTCTGACTCCTCTCTGACTTCTCTCTAACTCCTCTCTGACTCCTCTCTGACTCCTCTCTGACTCCTCTCTGGCTCCTCTCTGTCTCCTCTCTGTCTCCTCTCTGACTCCTCTCTGACTCCTCTCTGGCTCCTCTCTGACTCCTCTCTGGCTCCTCTCTAACTCCTCTCTGACTCCTCTCTGGCTCCTCTCTGGCTCCTCTCTGACTCCTCTCTGACTCCTCTCTGGCTCCTCTCTGGCTCCTCTCTGGCTCCTCTCTGACTCCTCTCTGACTCCTCTCTGGCTCCTCTCTGACTCCTCTCTGGCTCCTCTCTGACTCCTCTCTGCTCCTCTCTAACTCCTCTCTGACTCCTCTCTGACTTCTCTCTAACTCCTCTTCTGACTCCTCTCTGACTCCTCTCTAGACTCCTCTCTGACTCCTCTGCTGTCTCCTCTCTGGCTCCTCTCTGGCTCCTCTCTGACTTCTCTCTAACTCCTCTCTAACTCCTCTCTGACTCCTCTCTGACTTCTCTCTGACTCCTCTCTGACTTCTCTCTGACTTCTCTCTGACTCCTCTCTGACTCCTCTCTGGCTCCTCTCTGGCTCCTCTCTGGCTCCTCTCTGACTCCTCTCTGGCTCTGGTGTCTGACTCCATAATGAAGCCCGCTGTCGGCCATGAGCAGCTCTACTGGCTGCACACACACTGTCTGTAACACTGGAAAATACAGACACACACGCTTGTGTTCACACGTCGCTCTGCCGACACACACGCCGGGTACTTAACTTTAATTTGGCAGTCTGGCTTCGGACTGGCAGGTAAACTGGCAGCTTTGTGCGTCATTAAGAGCCTCTGTGCATCCTCAGCTCTGCATGGCCCATATTTGACTTATTTAACTCCGAGAGGCAAGAGTGAAGATGTGCGGTTCAGCCGGGTGTAACGGTACGTCCACACAGCAGCTTTTCAAAAATCTTGAACATCTTGGAGCTGGGCGTGTCTGACAGCTTGGGGATTTTATGCGAGCAATATATATATATATAAACTCCCCAAACAGGCGAAACCCTACCAGTTTCCCCCACTGTCTCTGCCACCTCCCTCCATGCTGGTTCCTCCGGTTTGTATCCCGGTAATAGTTCTGGTCGTAAAGAACCGGGTGATTTGCTCCCGTAACTTCTCGTTTGGAATATGAGGAAATGAGCTGCGGTCTGGTTCTCCCTGCTTACACGCGGTTTGATTGGCTAGCGCTTCTACTGTCAGATTTGCATAAACGTGTTTGATTGGCTGGCGCTTCCAGCTCAGCTTCAAAAGTTGAACATTGCTCAACTTTTGAATCCTGAAATCCTGGAAATCTTGGCTTCGCTCCCCCACAATGCAGTTCGGCGAAAAGCGAGGCAAAGTGACGTCATCCCCATTCAAAGTCAACGGGCAGAGAGCGTTGGAAGCGGTGGAAGATTAGTCTAAAGCTGCTGTGTGGACGTACTGTTAAGCTCCTTTTCTGATCCTCGGACGTGAGGGATATTTGATGTACTCTAGTGAATGAAGAAGGAAATAACACGGTGAATGATATCTGCTTGAAGCCCCCGAAGCAAGTCTTCATTCATCTAATGCTATTAAACTGAACGGAGTGAATGTCAAGTCGCAGGATATCGAAGAATCTGCAGCTGAGTCAGGAGAAATGCGTCGGCTAATAAAACTGGAAAAAACACTATAAGGTAAAAGTGTGGAGTCTTGGCTCGTAGTATTAAGCTAGAACGGTCCCTGTGGGTAGATGCATGTCTCTAAAACCCGTGTAGGCCGACACTCAGAATGCAGAACACGAGATTTATTTGAATATATTTAATTCCATAAAGTGAAGTGTACACCTGAACCAATCGACAAAAGATCTAGCTTCGGCATTTTGCACAAAAGAGCAGCTTTCAACATGTTTGGTATCGCTTTATTCTCAGCATATAACCAACTCTACCGGATCGGGAAGACGTTTTCTTTTCTGTGAAATCGATAAAATATGTTAACCGTGAGGCGTTCATGAGACAAGTCTGTGGGAGTTTCATCTCTTTTCCTTTCTGCTTTAAAGGTCATAACTGATAACTAAGCTGACAGTAGCGCCATTATTAATAAACAGCTATTGGATTTATTTATTTCTCCATTTCTGCTCTTGAACAATCATTACTTTCAAATGAACTCCTCAGGCGGCCTTGAAAACAAGCATGTGGGTTTCAATGATATATTAATCTATTTAACAACTCTACACTTAACTACTATATACATAATTCACATTAATAATCTCTTTAACATTCCATGAAAGTAGACTCACGGCTTCATTGATGGTGGGTACAATACTTTGAGTTCCATTTTCAATCCGAGGTTAACATCTAACACATGAACACACTGAATGTCCTCTTCCAACATGAGAGTAGCATGCTAACAAAGGTGTCCCAACTGTAGCTGGATGTGTGGTTACCTATCTATGTGATTAACATGATGGTTCAGCCTCTATGGAGAGAGACATCAAGCATGCTCATTTCTGACGTGGAGCTAATCTGAAGTAAACATTGAGACTGCTTTCTACTCCTCCATCTTGTGACTGTGTGACTCCCTCTCTTGATATCAGCATGTGAAGGACACTGCTCAGGAACTAGCTGATGCTCTGTGTGTGATGACTACTTCCCTTCTGGAGAGGATCACAGACACATGGATCCTGAGGTTGAAGCTCAAGCCGGTGACCAGTGATTATTAACATTTTTAAGTATTTAGAAAAAGTCAGAATTTTGAAAAAAAGTAACATTTTTGAGATTTTTGTGAAAAAGTCAGATTTTTTTAGATATTTGAGAAAAATTGTCAGAATTTTGAGAAAAACTGTCAGAATTTTGAGGGAAATTGTTAGAATTTGGAGATTTTGAGTAATAAGTCAGAATTTTGAGAACAAATACAGGATTTTTAGAAATTGTCAAAACACCAACATTTTGAGAAAAACCTCAGTATTCTGTTCATGACAGCAGGATGTATGATTACCGAGAAGAACCGTCATTCCTCCATCTTGTGACTGTGTGACTCCCTCTCTTGTCTATCAGCATGTGAAGGACACTGCTCAGGAACTAGCTGATGCTCTGTATGTGATGACTCCTTCCCTTCTGGAGAGGATCCCAGACACACGGGTCCTGAGGCTGAAGCTCAAGCCGGGGACGAGGGAGACTTTTCTAACAATTTTCTATTTTGGCAGAGGAGTGAACGCTGCACGGTGGTTCAGTTCTTCCCCGCCGGGCCACCAGAGCCTGGCTTGTTTATTTCCAGCCCAGCTTTGAGTCTCCTGTGGGAGTCAGACCTGTAATGCAGACACAGTGAAACGGGAGAGAGGAGGAGGCGCTCGGGGAACAGACTGATGAAGTTGCAGTCGTGTGGCCTTTTGCATCAGCAAAAAGAGGCCGAGAGGACCAAATAGCAGCATGCTCATAAGACTGCTGAGGCCAATGACAGTAAGGGCGAAGCGAGGGCAGGTTTAATGCAAATAAAGCAACTAGCGTTTTGCTTTTAAGGAATCAGGGTTGCACGTTGAGTATTAGAGACACTTTTGTTTGAAGATATAATCCAAACGTTAAGGTTACTAGTTGTATTTGGGTTTCTAATAGTCTCTGTTTTTCCACTGCCTTATATTAAATCAAATGGCTGTTCATATCTAAACTTGCTTTGTCTTCTTGTTTACCTTTCTCCTTTAATGTTAGCTATTCTACTGGCTTTGTAACGACTGTTGATCGTGTGTTTCTGATGCCTTGCTCTTGAATTGCCTTATGGTGAAATAAACTTCATTCTCCTTATAGATGTCTGGGACACGTTTAGCTTTAGTTAGCACTCCAGATGTATGCGCACAAGCACTACAAAGTATGTGTTCTTTTATAAATCGTCACATTGTCCTTGACCTGAATCCCTGCAAGCTCCACTTGAGCTGTTCTGTGTGTTACTCTGCCGAGAGCTCAGGGGGGATATAAGCTGGGTAGATTTAGCTTCAGGCATTCACTTCCAGCAGGTCGGAAAGTGGTGACTTGAATCCATCCGAGATACTCTTCAAAACAAGTTCCAAAAGTTAGCATTTTCACTGCATCCCTCTAAACACACACACACACGCGCACACACACAACAACACACACACACACACACACACACCACACACACACACACACACACACACACACAAACACACACACACACACACACACACACACACACACACACACACACACACACACACACACACACACACACACACACACACACACACACACACACACACACACACACACACACACACACACACACACACACACACACACACAGTGTATCTCACCAGCTCTCAGTGGGGGGGTCTGGTCTAAAAAAGTTGCTGTGATGACAGAAGCCGCAACTTGTATATTTATGTGTGTGTGTGTGTGTGTGTGTGTGTGTGTGTGTGTGTGGTCTCCTTTAATTAAACATGGAGATGGACGGCTAAAAAACAACTGCATCGCACTTTTTTGGGAATACCGGTCTTTGATGAATCTAACGGGACGTATCCACACATTCCTTCATCTTCGAGTAATGAATTAACATATCTATGTATAATGGGGAGAGACAGGTGGTATTTACACTCGATCTTTACATCTAAAGGACTTTAAGTGCACAGAAGCAATTGTTAACACTGTGCAATTAACACCTTATCAGAGTTAAATCAACTCTATCAAAAGGCAGCATATATGTCTTTGATCGGAGTATGCGTGCAGCTTTAATACAAGTCAGCCAAAGCTGTCCAAATAAAGTGCTGTCCAAAAAAATGGAAGGTTTCTGCATGTAATTACAACTCTGGTGGCCCCAATGAAGTCCATGTCTCAGTGAAGGAGGACGAGAGCTAGACGAGGACACAAAGCTAAACAAAAAGCTAAGTGAATGTAACGGTCTGTAATCAAACTCCCACTAAACACCAGTGAAACCTATCGTTACCATCTCCTGCTCGCCGAGTCTCTCTCCTGCTCGCACATCAGAAATACCCCCACGTTCCCTTTAGGAGACGAGCCTCTGAGATTCCCTCGTGCTCGTTTCCTTTCCTGAATCCGGGACGCATTGCCAGGATGCCTCTTTGCGGCGCAATGACAGAAATACGACAGCTGGCATCTGGTGTGTGTGTGTGTGTGTGTGTGTGTGTGTGTGTGTGTGTGTGTGTGTGTGTGGTGTGTGTGTGTGTGTGATTGTGTGTGTGAGGAGCGGATGATAGGTGCGACTGTTCAACTGCTACCTAATGGGAGGATAGTCTTTTTATTTGGGTGCTCAGCAGCTACTAATGTGTCGTGGGTAATTATCAGCTAGTATATATCCAAGGCCATGTGCGGGAGGCTCCATAAAGCAGGCGGTGTGTTACTTAGCTGCACAATGATCCATTGCACAACCTGTGGGCGGCAGTATCTTAGCTAAAGGTAAATATGTTTGAATACCTGTTCAGCATTTAACTGAATTATTTCGAACAAATTGCATGATTTGTTGAGGACATAACTTCTTATAAATGTATATATTGTATTTAGTATTGTGGATGGGGCTGAATATATTATATCAAGTTATTGTATATGTTATGTCGGGCTCATCTACAAATAAAACATGCTACATACTGTAGGCGTATGTGAGTGCTCAGGGCCTATAGGATCTATTTATACGGACCTAATGAAGGTAATGTATGCATGTCTACATTGATGAAGCGCTTGCTATAAGTATTTTCTAAGGTCTAGATGTGTATTTATATTTATTGATGTTCATTTCCCATCAGCCGTGTATTTGTATCACTTCGGGTTTGGATGTAAGTTGCGATAGGGGAGGGGGAAGCTATGCGGAAACTGCATGTCCGGCAGCGGAACCCACGGACTGCTAATCTGTTTACACAAAACAAAACAGCCAAGGTAAGACTTAATTATTGTCATGGATTTGAATTCTGTTTTTTTTTTTTTTTCCCGTATAGTCAGTTAGCTGGGTTTCTTCCCGTCAGGTGGGTATGGTATGGTTTCATAAAGGACACTTCAGAGATAACACAGTTGCTAGCAGATGTACCACCTGCTGCACCACCACGCCCCTTCCCGCTGCCTCCGCTCATCAGAAGCCAACCTCCTATCCATCCCCACCCGCACCGGACCTGGGGGGGCAGAGCCTTCTCCGTCGCTGCCCCCTCCCTCTGGAACTCACGCCCCCAACCCATCAGAGACTGCACTGACCTCACCTCCTTCAAAGCACTCACCTCTTCAATCTGGCTTTTAATGTGTGGTTGCTTTTGTATTATTTGACTTTAACTATATATTTATTTGTTGTTCCTTCCTTTTCTTTTCCCTTCACTATATCTGTAAAGCGTCTTTGAGCACCTGTAAAAGCGCTAACAAATTAAATCTATTATTATTATTATTATTATTATTATTATGTAGCATTTCCGGGTCCGTGGGGTTTAACACGTTAAGGAATATATCTTTCTGAAAATGCAGTTATCTTCCCATGTATTGGATGCATTCTGGGGAGCAGGCCTTACATCTGACCCACACAATTAAAAGAGCTAGGATTGAGGACCATCTGTTTTCTTTACAGAATCCAAAAATCAGATTTTCTGCCAGAAATGGTGAAGAAAGACAAACCAACAAAAACACACTTCAGGGATCTGTGCATCCACAAGACCCTGACCCATATTCCTTAATCCTTCTTCAGAGAGAGACCCAAGAAGCAGCAGCCGCAGCCATCCGGTTCATTCTCGCTATGTTTTTACCAGGATTGCAGATGTGTGAAAACAGCACCAGAAATAACCCGGGCATCACATCATTCTGTCACGAAGAAGAGCGCTCGTATTTCAACACTTCCTTGCATCGTCCAGGCAGCTTTTGTGCAGAAATAAGCCGATTCATATGTGAGTGATTACCGTGTGTGTGGCATTAAATATGTCTCGGTATAATAAATCTGATGGCCGCTGAGTAAATATAGCCGGGGGATTTGCGCTCGTCGCATCAAATGTCTGAGTTCCTGAACAATGAGGGAGGGTGACGGCGGATGAGATCGGGTGCGTGTGAGGGGGGTTTCCGTGACATACCTGACCACACCCGGGACACTCGTCTCCGTTCTCACAGGTCCTGCGTCGTGATTGGATGCCTCCGCCGCAGGGCTGGGTGCAGCGGTCCCACGCAGACCAGGCCGACCAGTAGACATGGGTGGGGCAGGGCAGGTGTTCGTTACAGTACCTGAAGGAAGAGGAGGCGAACAGAGCATTATGGGACTTTGTATTAAAAAAGCCCACTAACATGTGACTTATGTCTTCAAATTCTAAAGCTTTATTGCCATATACAATAGCTACAACTTGGCTGTTTACAATGAAATGATAAAGTCCCAGGCTCTTCCAAAAGTACAACATGCTGAAGGTCAAAAAGGGAAATAGTGCAGGAATAAGTAAGTGGGAAAGGTTATAATTGGCGACACGTTGAATTTAACATATAATCAACAACATCTACAGGTATTTATACAATTATATTAATATATTAATGTACGAAACATACAATCAATATCCTCTCCCCAACGCCACCAGCCTCCATTAATAGAAACGGCAAGTTTGCCTCACTGATAATCACAAACTCTGATTCCCTCAGTCTTGTTTCAACAATCTCCAATTCTTGTTTGGAGTTTCAAAAGAAAGACTGAATAATAAACAGATATAAAAAAGAACTAACCAACAAAACATTTCCACTGATTACAAACACTGCCTTAATGCCGTCAACTCCAGAGATAAAAACAGAAAGGCATATTATATTTTTGATGGGTTTTCCTCGGTTCAAAACCTGGATATACGATCTAAATATGGTGGTTACGAGTTTACGCTAAACTGGTATCTGTTTTCATCCATTGTATTATAACAAAATGGAAACAAGTGAATCTTTAAGTTATTATTTGTGTATTTTAGTCACAACACAGATGAGATTAGTTGCTATAACACACGTTTCCGTGCCCTATTTGACTTCATGTTTGTATAACTGGGAAACAGCCACTTTATCTCACAGAGGACTCAAATTAAATGTGAAGGGCACTGCCGACGTCACCACACTTTTGAAAGCCCGCCTCTGACTGCAAATAGCTACAAAGAGTGCATACCACAAGACGAGGATGTCTGCAAAGGCATGTCAACTTCTAAAAACCTCAACATATCCGTTTGATGTGGCCTCGTGCACTTCTGACCGAGTCGCGCACGTGAACCAGCCCGTGGTGTTTTCCGAGCCCAGCATAACGACCACTGTGGCGTAAAAAGTACATCTCAGAAAATCCCATTCCAAATCTAATGAATGTGCATATGCATAATTCATCGATGCAGCCTATTAAAGAAGCCACATAGACGCATGCATCATCTCTAATTACATCGTTTTACAAGACAGGGTTACGGCGAAATATAAAATACTTAATTACTCAATCCTCCTTAGACAATAACGACAGCGCACTGCCAGCTTTATTAGAGCCATATCATTTATTTTACAACTTCTACGCATACTATAAAATTGCTTTTATCGCTGTTGTGTTTTGGCACACGAGAGTCTTTGGAGTCCTCTCGTGCTCAAATAGCTTAGACTTCACACCCTTCCTCCAGAGGCTCCTTTTCCTTTGTTCTGCTCTCACATACTTTGCTATTGTTCCTGGCAGAAATCAAAAGCTACATGCTGTTTACCCTCCGAGCCGTGTGTGCTTTCCCACTTTCACTAATCTGCAAGATAATACAGCGGGGAAAGAGGAGAGTGGAGTGTGTGGATTACAATCTTGCACAACCTGAGCAGCAAAACACACACACACACACACACAAAATACCACCACAACACAGCACAATGAAAACGGCTGCGATCAATGTGAAGCGGATTTCCAAATCACCATCACACACATTTTAATCACAGATTTTCTCCTCCTTATCCGGTTCGAGTCGACTCGAAAGACACCCCGAGCTGATGAGACTAAAGCTCTCCTAATCACTCGCTTCGGGCTGAGTCAGCAGCGCGGACGGCGCTGAGGGCAAAGCCAACGGGAGGTTCACAAAGGAAGGCATTAAGCCGCCAGATCTAAGCCCGCAGCGCTGTTGTGCACGGCCGCTTTCAAAACATTTGCTTTATCTTAAAATAATAATAGAGGTCCGCTTACGGAAGCTGTTGAAGTATTAGTCTTTGAATGAACTCCAATTCCTTATTTCCTTATACGTTAAAGAGACTGATCCTAATGCGTCTGTTAAATACAATTCAGACACGTTTAAACTTACTTTGGTAAAAGCATTAAGAACTAATCCTGGTCTGACTTTTAGAGTTTAGCAAATTATTTATGAACCGTAGGATTGAATAGTACAGCAGTAACATCGATGCACAGCTTACACTGCAATGCTACTTCTATTCTTACATTTCTGTTCTGTTTTAGCGTTTTTTAATTTGTATTCTTATGGCTTTTGAATTATTAAAATGTTATCTTAAACAAACTTGCCTTGCCTAGTGTTATTCAAGGTTCAAGAGTAATGTCGTTGAAGATCTTAGGTCACAGGCTTCTCCAACAATGCAACACGATAATACAGATAAGCAGACAATATTAAAATATACTTCAAAGTAATACAAAAAGAAAAATAGTTTAAAAAGAAAGTGGAATAGTGCAATACGAGTCTATATACAAGTTATTGGAATGATATATTAGATAATGGATAAATAGTGACTGAGTAGCAGATGGATGTTCTGGATGTTTCTGCAGTGCAGGTGTTTCAGTCTGACTGCCCGTGGGATGAAGCTGTCTCTGAGTCTGGTGGTTTTTGTCCGGATGCCAGACGGCAGCAGACAGAACAGTTTGAGGCTGGGGGGACGGGGGGACGGGGGGACGGGGGTCTTTGATCATCCTGAGGGCTTTCTTCCTGAGCCGCTGGGAGTAGAGGTCCTCCATGGAGGGCAGCTCCGTCCTGGTGATGTTCTGTGTAGCTTTCACCAGACTCTGTGAAGCCTTACGGTTGAGGGCGGAGCAGCCAGTCAGGATCCTCTCTATGGAGCACCTGTAGGTCAGGGTCCTCTCTATGGAGCACCTGTAGGTCAGGGTCCTCTCTATGGAGCACCTGAAGGTCAGGGTCCTCTCTATGGAGCACCTGTAGGTCAGGGTCCTCTCTATGGAGCACCTGAAGGTCAGGGTCCTCTCTATGGAGCACCTGAAGGTCAGGGTCCTCTCTATGGAGCACCTGAAGGTCAGGGTCCTCTCTATGGAGCACCTGTAGGTCAGGGTCCTCTCTATGGAGCACCTGTAGGCTCAGGGTCCTCTCTATGGAGCACCTGTAAGGTCAGGGTCCTCTCTAGGAGCACCTGAAGGTCAGGGTCCTCTCTATGGAGCACCTGAAGGTCAGGGTCCTCTCTATGAGCACCTGTAGAAGGTCAGGGTCCTCTCTATGGAACACTGTAGAAGGACAGGGTCCTCTCTATGGAGCACCTGAAGGTCAGGGTCCTCTCTATGGAGCACCTGAAGGTCAGGGTCCTCTCTATGGAGCACCTGAGGTCAGGGTCCTCTCTATGGAGCACCTGAAGGTCAGGGTCCTCTCTATGGAGCACCTGAAGGTCGGGTCCTCTCTATGGAGCACCTGTAGAAGGTCAGGGTCCTCTCTATGGAGCACTGTAGAAGGTCAGGGTCCTCTCTATGGAGCACCTGAAGGTCAGGGTCCTCTCTATGGAGCACCTGAAGGTCAGGGTCCTCTCTATGGAGCACCTGAAGGTCAGGGTCCTCTCTATGGAGCACCTGAAGGTCAGGGTCCTCTCTATGAGCACCTGAAGGTCAGGGTCCTCTCTATGGAGCACCTGAAGGTCAGGGTCCTCTCTATGGAGCACCTGAAGGTCAGGGTCCTCTCTATGGACAGGGTTGGGTTGTAACGGAATACACACATCAAGTAACTGTATTCAGCTCGCGTTACATTTGAAAAACGAGTAATCTGATTACAGTTACTTTCGTAAACCTGAAGTGAATACATTTTGGATTACTTATTGGAATTATTGGTGGAGAGATTTCCTCTCAACATTTAATATTCATTACTAAAGGAACAGCCGAATCATCACAGCGCGCAAAACCTATTGCCGCGCAGATGGGCCAAAAAAGCGTTTGAAAAAGAATCGCGGGTCCGCTCGTCCTGAAACGATAACAACGAAACATGGAGGAACAAAAGTCTGCGTTTACATCGTGTGTGTGTGTATATAGGTGTGTGTGGTTAAACACATCAGCCTGCGGTCGCTCTGTAGCTTTACTAATGATTATTTCTGAAGGTAAACACAGTGAAGGCACTGCGCGGCGCGAGCTAACCCTCCCGCTGCCTCCTGGCGCTGCAGAGGTCATGAAGTGAAGGAGGTGTTGCTTCTAAAACAGCTGTGGCAGCAGATACCGTGAGAGTCACGGACATGATTCATAGATCAAGGCAGACTGGTGCACACTCTCCTGTTTTGCCGATCCGGTGCTTAAAAAAATATAGCTCTCCACCCCTGGCCGACATGTCCTTAAAATGAAGTCCGAGTTCGACATTTTAATTCATGTCCTGCCAACACTGGCCGGACAGAAGGCGACACGCCCGTTCTAAGCCGTGTCCTCTCTCCTCACTCCTCCCAAGCTGCATCCCCACAACGTGTATTACGTTGTTGCATGGTTTCAGATGTGATGTTTCAGTGTGCTCTTGATACGCCATTACAACAGTAAAAACACGTTCAGTTTCCTTTTGCTTTTTGTGTCTCCTGTTCACCAAAACATACCCAGGAAAAAGAAAGTAATCCAAAAGTAATCTAAAAGTAATCTGATTACGTTAC
This sequence comes from Pseudochaenichthys georgianus, assembly GCF_902827115.2. Lineage (NCBI taxonomy): Eukaryota > Metazoa > Chordata > Actinopteri > Perciformes > Channichthyidae > Pseudochaenichthys > Pseudochaenichthys georgianus. Next base: position 692,433 of record NC_047522.1, on the reverse strand, counting down.
TTTTTTAAGGCACGTAACTGTAACTGTATTCGGATTACTTTCAGAGCCATGTAATCAGTAATCAGTAACTGATTACATTTACAAAGTAACCCTCCCTACCCTGTCTATGGAGCACCTGAAGGTCAGGGTCCTCTCTATGGAGCACCTGAAGGTCAGGGTCCTCTCTATGGAGCACCTGAAGGTCAGGGTCCTCTCTATGGAGCACCTGAAGGTCAGGATCCTCTCTATGGAGCACCTGAAGGTCAGGGTCCTCTCTATGGAGCACCTGAAGGTCAGGATCCTCTCTATGGAGCACCTGAAGGTCAGGATCCTCTCTATGGAGCACCTAGAAGGTCAGGATCCTCTCTATGGAGCACCTAGAAGGTCAGGGTCCTCTCTATGGAGCACCTAGAAGGTCAGGATGCTCTCTATGGAGCACCTGAAGGTCAGGATCCTCTCTATGGAGCACCTGAAGGTCAGGGTCCTCTCTATGGAGCACCTGAAGGTCAGGGTCCTCTCTATGGAGCACCTGAAGGTCAGGGTCCTCTCTATGGAGCACCTGTAGAAGGTCAGGGTCCTCTCTATGGAACACCTGTAGAAGGACAGGGTCCTCTCTATGGAGCACCTGAAGGTCAGGGTCCTCTCTATGGAGCACCTGAAGGTCAGGGTCCTCTCTATGGAGCACCTGTAGAAGGTCAGGGTCCTCTCTATGGAACACCTGTAGAAGGACAGGGTCCTCTCTATGGAGCACCTGAAGGTCAGGGTCCTCTCTATGGAGCACCTGAAGGTCAGGGTCCTCTCTATGGAGCACCTGAAGGTCAGGGTCCTCTCTATGGAGCACCTGAAGGTCAGGGTCCTCTCTATGGAGCACCTGAAGGTCAGGATCCTCTCTATGGAGCACCTGTAGAAGGTCAGGGTCCTCTCTATGGAGCACCTGTAGGTCAGGGTCCTCTCTATGGAGCACCTGAAGGTCAGGGTCCTCTCTATGGAGCACCTGAAGGTCAGGGTCCTCTCTATGGAGCACCTGAAGGTCAGGGTCCTCTCTATGGACAGGGTTGGGTTGTAACGGAATACACACATCAAGTAACTGTATTCAGCTCGCGTTACATTTGAAAAATGAGTAATCTGATTACAGTTACTTTCGTAAACCTGAAGTGAATACATTTTGGATTACTTATTGGAATTATTGGTGGAGAGATTTCCTCTCAACATTTAATATTCATTACTAAAGGAACAGCCGAATCATCACAGCGCACAAAACCTATTGCCGCGCAGATGGGCCAAAAAAGCGTTTGAAAAAGAATCGCGGGTCCGCTCGTCCTGAAACGATAACAACGAAACATGGAGGAACAAAAGTCTGCGTTTACATCGCGTGTGTGTGTGTGTGTATATAGGTGTGTGTGGTTAAACACATCAGCCTGCGGTCGCTCTGTAGCCTTACTAATGATTATTTCTGAAGGTAAACACAGTGAAGGCACTGCGCGGCGCGAGCTAACCCTCCCGCTGCCTCCTGGCGCTGCAGAGGTCATGAAGTGAAGGAGGTGTTGCTTCTAAAACAGCTGTGGCAGCAGATACCGTGAGAGTCACGGACATGATACATAGATCAAGGCAGACTGGTGCACACTCTCCTGTTTTGCCGATCCGGTGCTTAAAAAAATATAGCTCTCCACCCCTGGCCGACATGTCCTTAAAATGAAGTCCGAGTTCGACATTTTAATTCATGTCCTGCCAACACTGGCCGGACAGAAGGCGACACGCCCGTTCTAAGCCGTGTCCTCTCTCCTCACTCCTCCCAAGCTGCATCCCCACAACGTGTATTACGTTGTTGCATGGTTTCAGATGTGATGTTTCAGTGTGCTCTTGATACGCCATTAAAACAGTAAAAACACGTTCAGTTTCCTTTTGCTTTTTGTGTCTCCTGTTCACCAAAACATACCCAGGAAAAAGAAAGTAATCCAAAAGTAATCTAAAAGTAATCTGATTACGTTACTTTTTTAAGGCACGTAACTGTAACTGTATTCGGATTACTTTCAGAGCCATGTAATCAGTAATCAGTAACTGATTACATTTACAAAGTAACCCTCCCTACCCTGTCTATGGAGCACCTGAAGGTCAGGGTCCTCTCTATGGAGCACCTGAAGGTCAGGGTCCTCTCTATGGAGCACCTGAAGGTCAGCATCCTCTCTATGGAGCACCTGAAGGTCAGGGTCCTCTCTATGGAGCACCTGAAGGTCAGGGTCCTCTCTATGGAGCACCTGAAGGTCAGGATCCTCTCTATGGAGCACCTGAAGGTCAGGGTCCTCTCTATGGAGCACCTGAAGGTCAGGATCCTCTCTATGGAGCACCTGAAGGTCAGGATCCTCTCTATGGAGCACCTAGAAGGTCAGGATCCTCTCTATGGAGCACCTAGAAGGTCAGGGTCCTCTCTATGGAGCACCTAGAAGGTCAGGATGCTCTCTATGGAGCACCTAGAAGGTCAGGATGCTCTCTATGGAGCACCTGAAGGTCAGGATCCTCTCTATGGAGCACCTGTAGAAGGTCAGGATGCTCTCTATGGAGCACCTGGAGAAGGTCAGGATCCTCTCTATGGAGCACCTGAAGGTCAGGATGCTCTCTATGGAGCACCTGAAGGTCAGGATCCTCTCTATGGAGCACCTGGAGGTCAGGATCCTCTCTATGGAGCACCTGAAGGTCAGGGTCCTCTCTATGGAGCACCTGGAGGTCAGGATCCTCTCTATGGAGCACCTGAAGGTCAGGGTCCTCTCTATGGAGCACCTGAAGGTCAGGGTCCTCTATATGGAGCACCTGAAGGTCAGCATCCTCTCTATGGAGCACCTGAAGGTCAGGGTCCTCTCTATGGAGCACCTGAAGGTCAGCATCCTCTCTATGGAGCACCTGAAGGTCAGGGTCCTCTCTATGGAGCACCTGAAGGTCAGCATCCTCTCTATGGAGCACCTGAAGGTCAGGGTCCTCTCTATGGAGCACCTGAAGGTCAGCATCCTCTCTATGGAGCACCTGAAGGTCAGGGTCCTCTCTATGGAGCACCTGAAGGTCAGCATCCTCTCTATGGAGCACCTGAAGGTCAGGGTCCTCTCTATGGAGCACCTGAAGGTCAGGATGCTCTCTATGGAGCACCTGAAGGTCAGCATCCTCTCTATGGAGCACCTGAAGGTCAGGGTCCTCTCTATGGAGCACCTAGAAGGTCAGGGTCCTCTCTATGGAGCACCTGAAGGTCAGCATCCTCTCTATGGAGCACCTGAAGGTCAGGGTCCTCTCTATGGAGCACCTAGAAGGTCAGGATGCTCTCTATGGAGCACCTGAAGGTCAGGATCCTCTCTATGGAGCACCTGAAGGTCAGGATGCTCTCTATGGAGCACCTGAAGGTCAGGATGCTCTCTATGGAGCACCTGAAGGTCAGGGTCCTCTCTATGGAGCACCTGTAGGTCAGGGTGCTCTCTATGGAGCACCTGAAGGTCAGGGTCCTCTCTATGGAGCACCTGGAGGTCAGGGTCCTCTCTATGGAGCACCTGTAGGTCAGGGTCCTCTCTATGGAGCACCTGAAGGTCAGGGTCCTCTCTATGGAGCACCTGGAGGTCAGGGTCCTCTCTATGGAGCACCTGAAGGTCAGGGTCCTCTCTATGGAGCACCTGAAGGTCAGGGTCCTCTCTATGGAGCACCTGAAGGTCAGGATGCTCTCTATGGAGCACCTGAAGGTCAGGGTCCTCTCTATGGAGCACCTGGAGAAGGTGCAGAGTATCCTGGAGTCCTTGTTCATGTTATGCAGTTCGATGCGTGTTTGAACATAAGTCCTGTGCATCAACCAGGTTCCTCAGGGCTTCATGTGGAGAGCAGAGCGAGGCGTGTGGCAGACGCCTCTGAGAGGAAGCCTGAGCGCCGTCACATGAAAGCGTCTCAAGGCATTAAGAAGATGAGATCAGGGTCTGACGACGAGTCGCTGCTTTTCCCGCTGTGCGGATTCAAGCTCGTACAGAAGACCTATGTGACACACGGGCAGCTCTCAACAGCAGATGTGCCGGGAGGTTTTGGAGACAGCGTAGAAAATTCAAGAAGAAGTTTTCCTCTTTTTTTGCAATATTTGTCAGCAACATACCTCACACACACACACACACACACACACACACACACACACACACACACACACACACACACACACACACACACACACACACACACACACACACCGGGGTATTGAACACACACACATTTAGTTAGCATCCCCTATCCATTCCTCCCTCAGGCACACACTGCATATTTCATCTGTTAGCACATTCTCACTGTCCATCTGTCACACACACACACACACACACACACACACACACACACACACACACACACACACACACACACACACACACACACACACACACACACACACACACACACACACACACACACACACACACACACACACACACACACACACACACAGCATGTATCTCGCCAGCTCTCAGTGGGGGGGTCTGGTCTAAAAAAGTTGCTGTGATGACAGAAGCTGCAACTTGTATATTTGTGTGTGTGTGTGTGTGTGTGTGTGTGTGTGTGTGTGTGTGTGTGGTCTCCTTTAATTAAACATGGAGACGGATGGCTAAAAAAACAACTCCATCACACTTTTTTGGGAATAACACACACACACACACACACACACACACACACACACACACACACACACACACACACACACACACACACACACACACACACACACACACACACACACACACACACACACACACACACACACACACACACACACACACACACACACACAGCTGGCCCCTAACTGGCCTAAGGTGTTCTAAATAGCTGAACAGAGCAGTAGTGAACGCGGGAAGGCGAGATGAAACAAAAGCGATTCAAGAAAGGGCCGCCCGCAGTCTTCAGAGCCAACCGGCATATTCTCTGCACCGTGCTGCTGGATACTCCACACATTTCACCCACAAGCAGCATCACGAGAGAGGGAAGTGTGTGAGGGTAAAGCAAATGAGAAAAGAGCAACAGTAATGTAGGTTCATCCTCTAAGGCCGTTTCCAATTACTGATCCGTCGCAATACTGTTTCTGTTGCCTTGGCTACCATTTATTTCTCCTCTCGCGCCCTGTGCACTGTGAACTGTAGTTATTTGCACTTTTTCTGCCTCCACCTCTGGCTGACAGCAGGAGAGGGATGAGAGCATCAGCAGGATGAGGATTGGCTCAGCTAATTCATTACAAGCCGTCTATATTTGGATATAAATGAATTGTATCTTTCATTTCAGACACCCCACATGTCAGCGTTCCTCAGTCTGTTTCTTAGCAAACACCGAGGTGAGGTTTGAGATGAAGAAACTCGTCTTCTGACCATCTCTCCCTGAGTGTCTTTGAGTGTCTCTTTGTGTTTCCTCACATGCTTTCTCCTTGGAAAACTCATTTTCTTTCAGGCCTTGAAGGTTGCTTGGAGACGGAACAAACGGCATCTTTAAAAGGCGATTACTGTTCGATCAAAGCTTCAGAAGCGCAGACTCAGGCCTGTGTGTGAAAGCCGGATAATTACCCGAGCAGGCCTATCCCACTCTCTCCGCAAGTGGCTGTCAACGTTTTGAAAACAAAATGAAGAGAAAGTCATGACTGCAGGACAGGTTGCAAATTACACAAGAAAATAGCTTTTGCCTTTTTATAACATGCACACAAACACATTTGCTTTGGTCAAGCCATGTGAGTGTGTGTGTGTGTGTTGTGTGAGTGTGTTGTGTGTGTGTGTGTGTGTGTGTGTGTGTGTGTGTGTGTGTACACAACTCGCAACATTCTGACTTTTTCTCAAAATCCTGACTTTTTTCTCAAACCCCCCAAAAATTTGACTTTTTCTCAAAATTCTGACTTTTATTCAAAAATCTGACTTTTTTCTCAAAAACATTCAGTGTTTTCCCAACAGTGTGTGTGTGTGTGTGTGTGTGTGTGTGTGTGTGTGTGTGTGTGTGTGTGTGTGTGTGTGTGAAATACCTCTCTTCGCGGTTCTGGCCCACACACACTCGTCCTCCGTGGCAGGGGGTGGGGTTGCTGCAGGATCGCTGGCGGACCTGGAAACCGATCCCACAGGTGGTGCTGCACGGAGACCAGGAAGTCCAGGGGGTCCACGCCCCGTTTCTATGGAGACGCAGAGCAATTTATAGATATTAACGAGACATTAGAGGTAAATACAGAGATGGCAAAAGTACACACATTCTTTACTCAAGTAGAAGTACAGATACTCGTGTTTAAAAATACTCTGGTGAAAGTAGAAGTAATGACTAAACTTCTTTACTCAAGTGAAAGTAAAGAGGCTTTGAAGTGTACTTCAGTAAAAAGTACCCATAACAAGCAGCTGTTTTAAAGAGTACCTGACCTCCCTTTATATTAATAGAACAATAATGTCATTGTTAGCTAATGAATGTTTCCATGGTGAACAACGGCAACATGACAACGTTTCCATTGGTCCCTCTTCTTTAGAGAAGACCAGGAAGTGATGGATACACGGATCGTGTTCCAACCAATAGGCACGCAGTGACTCTACAGAATAATGACCACGCACCAACACACATTCAGACTAAAGAAACCAGCTGTTTGGGAAATGAGAGAAGTAGAAAGTACAGGTATTTGAGTTCAACATGAGAGAAGTAGAAAGTACAGGTATTTGGGTTCAACATGAGAGAACTAGAAAGTACAGGTATTTGGGTTCAACATGAGAGAAGTAGAAAGTACAGGTATTGGGTTCAACATGTAAGAAGTAGAAAGTACAGGTATTTGAGTTCAACATGTAAGAAGTAGAAAGTACAGGTATTTGAGTTCAACATGTAAGAAGTAGAAAGTACAGGTATTTGAGTCAACATGTGAGAAGTAGAAAGTACAGGTATTTGAGTTCAACATGAGAGAAGTAGAAAGTACAGGTATTTGAGTTCAACATGTAAGAAGTAGAAAGTACAGGTATTTGAGTTCAACATGTGAGAAGTAGAAAGTACAGGTATTTGAGTTCAACATGAGAGAAGTAGAAAGTACAGGTATTTGAGTTCAACATGTGAGAAGTAGAAAGTACAGGTATTTGAGTTCAACATGTGAGAAGTAGAAAGTACAGGTATTTGAGTTCAACATGTAAGAAGTAGAAAGTACAGGTATTTGAGTTCAACATGTAAGAAGTAGAAAGTACAGGTATTTGAGTTCAACATGTAAGAAGTAGAAGGTACAGGTATTTGAGTTCAACATGTGAGAAGTAGAAAGTACAGGTATTTGAGTTCAACATGTGAGAAGTAGAAAGTACAGGTATTTGAGTTCAACATGTAAGAAGTAGAAAGTACAGGTATTTGTGTTCAACATGTAAGAAGTAGAAAGTACAGGTATTTGAGTTCAACATGTAAGAAGTAGAAAGTACAGGTATTTGTGTTCAACATGTAAGAAGTAGAAAGTACAGGTATTTGTGTTCAAAATGTAAGAAGTAGAAAGTACAGGTATTTGAGTTCAACATGTAAGAAGTAGAAAGTACAGGTATTTGAGTTCAACATGTAAGAAGTAGAAAGTACAGGTATTTGAGTTCAACATGTGAGAAGTAGAAAGTACAGGTATTTGTGTTCAAAATGTAAGAAGTAGAAAGTACAGGTATTTGAGTTCAACATGTAAGAAGTAGAAAGTACAGGTATTTGAGTTCAACATGTAAGAAGTAGAAAGTACAGGTATTTGTGTTCAAAATGTAAGAAGTAGAAAGTACAGGTATTTGTGTTCAACATGTAAGAAGTAGAAAGTACAGGTATTTGTGTTCAAAATGTAAGAAGTAGAAAGTACAGGTATTTGAGTTCAACATGTAAGAAGTAGAAAGTACAGGTATTTGGGTTCAACATGTAAGAAGTAGAAAGTACAGGTATTTGAGTTCAACATGTGAGAAGTAGAAAGTACAGGTATTTGAGTTCAACATGTGAGAAGTAGAAAGTACAGGTACTTGAGTTCAACATGTAAGAAGTAGAAAGTACAGGTATTTGAGTTCAAAATGTAAGAAGTAGAAAGTACAGGTATTTGTGTTCAACATGTAAGAAGTAGAAAGTACAGGTATTTGAGTTCAACATGTAAGAAGTAGAAAGTACAGGTACTTGAGTTCAACATGTAAGAAGTAGAAAGTACAGGTATTTGAGTTCAAAATGTAAGAAGTAGAAAGTACAGGTATTTGTGTTCAACATGTGAGAAGTAGAAAGTACAGGTATTTGAGTTCAACATGTAAGAAGTAGAAAGTACAGGTATTTGGGTTCAACATGTGAGAAGTAGAAAGTACAAGTATTTGTGTTCAACATGTAAGAAGTAGAAAGTACAGGTATTTGTGTTCAACATGTAAGAAGTAGAAAGTACAGGTATTTGAGTTCAACATGTAAGAAGTAGAAAGTACAGGTATTTGGGTTCAACATGTGAGAAGTAGAAAGTACAAGTATTTGTGTTCAACATGTAAGAAGTAGAAAGTACAGGTATTTGTGTTCAACATGTAAGAAGTAGAAAGTACAGGTATTTGAGTTCAACATGTAAGAAGTAGAAAGTACAGGTATTTGTGTTCAACATGTAAGAAGTAGAAAGTACAGGTATTTGAGTTCAACATGTAAGAAGTAGAAAGTACAGGTATTTGTGTTCAACATGTAAGAAGTAGAAAGTACAGGTACTTGAGTTCAACATGTGAGAAGTAGAAAGTACAGGTATTTGAGTTCAACATGTGAGAAGTAGAAAGTACAGGTATTTGTGTTCAACATGTAAGAAGTAGAAAGTACAGGTACTTGAGTTCAACATGTAAGAAGTAGAAAGTACAGGTATTTGAGTTCAACATGTAAGAAGTAGAAAGTACAGGTATTTGTGTTCAACATGTAAGAAGTAGAAAGTACAGGTACTTGAGTTCAACATGTGAGAAGTAGAAAGTACAGGTATTTGAGTTCAACATGTGAGAAGTAGAAAGTACAGGTATTTGTGTTCAACATGTAAGAAGTAGAAAGTACAGGTACTTGAGTTCAACATGTAAGAAGTAGAAAGTACAGGTATTTGAGTTCAACATGTAAGAAGTAGAAAGTACAGGTATTTGTGTTCAACATGTAAGAAGTAGAAAGTACAGGTATTTGTGTTCAAAATGTGAGAAGTAGAAAGTACAGGTATTTGAGTTCAACATGTGAGAAGTAGAAAGTACAGGTATTTGTGTTCAACATGTAAGAAGTAGAAAGTACAGGTACTTGAGTTCAACATGTAAGAAGTAGAAAGTACAGGTATTTGAGTTCAACATGTAAGAAGTAGAAAGTACAGGTATTTGTGTTCAACATGTAAGAAGTAGAAAGTACAGGTATTTGTGTTCAACATGTAAGAAGTAGAAAGTACAGGTATTTGTGTTCAAAATGTAAGAAGTCAAAGTAAAAAGTCGTCAGAAAAATAAGTAGCGGAGTAAAGTACTGATACCAGAAAAATGTACATTAAGTACAGTAACAAAGTACTTGTACTCCACTACTTCCCTCCACTGGGTAAAAAGCGTACAATATTAAACTAATAGATATCACCGTGAAAGCGTCCATGTTTTTTGCCTTACAAGTGTTCTGCACTTTATGTTTGAATATGCAAATGAGGCAGTATGTTATGCCAACTTTAGGGATTTTAAGGGATTCATAAATGCGTGTTTTGACCTCAAAGAAGGCAATTATTGGTTTAAAAGATGAGTAAAGAAAAGCATTTCTTTGAAACGTTTTCATGTAACAATTAGCTGCGTTCTCTTTGTTTACATTTGAGTGAAATCCCTTTTTTTAAATGAAATATTTGTAAGAGTCCAATTGGAAAAGCCACTGTCACTACTCTCAGACTATATTGATAAAAAAAGACACTTAAATAAATAATGCCGATAAATCTGATTTGCTTCTCCTCATCCTCCACTCACATGTTGGTTCTTTTGTTTAGGTTCATGGCAGATTCAGAGCAGCTTCTCAGGTTCAATAACGAAGTGTTAAAACAGCATCCAATCAACACCCCCGAATAACTGACACTGAATACACATCAAACTTCTCCAGCGTAGGTGTGAGGGAGCAGGAAATGAGTTCAGTAATTGATGCGAGGTACATGACACAGGAGAGAGATGGAACAACATTAACACTTTGCAGATTAACATAAATAAAAAAATAAACGTTAATTGTTTATACTATTGCATTAATCATTATTAATCATCTCTTTGTGGATATTTTGTATCTTTTTTTAGTGGTTTTACAATTTTTCATAGTCATTATAATCATTCTACGTCTCTTGATGTCTCATGTTGGTCATTTAAATCTCTTCCTGGTTGTCACGTGTCTCTTTGTAGACATTTAAAGTGTTTTAATGTCCTTTTAAGTCTCTTTCTGGTCGGTACGAGTCTTTTAGAGTGACATCTTGGCCAGATTGGCCCCTGAAACATTGGGTCTAGGGCAGGGGTGTCAAACTCAAGGCCCGGGGGCCACATCCGGCCCGCGACTTCATTTTCTGTGGCCCCACAAGAGCGTGCAAAGAATATAATATGTTTATTATACGGTTACATGCTACTTTACAGAAGCACGTTGCCCATAAACTACATGTCCCACAATGCATCTCAAATTAGACTTTTTTCTCAGAATTTGCCTTTTTTTCTTCAAAATATGCTTTTTTCTTAGAATTCCTTTTTCTCAGAATTAGATTTTTTTTTTCAAAATGCTACTTTTTATTTCAAAAATATTTTTTGTCCAGAATTTCGCTTCTCTTTTTAAATCATTTTGTGACATGCTCACTGAAGAGACTTGCAATTATTTGCCCTAGACTTCTGCTTTCAGACGTAGTTAATTATGAAGGTATTACCCTATCCGATAATAATCCAATGCAGAGCAATAATGTAATATAATACATTATTTTATATATATGATATATTTTTATATGTATTTTTATATAGTCTTAAAGTTACAACCGGCCCTTTGAGTGCAACCATAATGCTGATGTGGCCCGTGATGAAATTGAGTTTGACACCCCTGGTCTAGGGCCTGTTCCTTTAAAACCAGTTCAATAATCCCTCCATATCTCAGCAAGTCGTACCTGGAGCAGTTGGCGACCTCCACGCTGATGCCAAAGCAGTGCTGACCCCCACACTGAGGGGCCGGGTTATTACAGCCTCTGGTTCGACACAAGCAGGACCCCGCGCTTCCTCCATCGTTATGACTACACATGGACCATCCTGACCAGGTGCCAAAGCCTCCATCGACCGTCACATTACGGACCTGTTAGCAACGAGAAGGGCCAGAAATAAGACATTTGAGAGTAATGGGTTTTCTGAGAAACTGCTCATTGCATTAGACTGATGCTCTCAGGAATGCATCGCTCCCGGAGCCCACGGCTACAAACAGAAATACATTTTCCTGATGCAAAAATAACAGCATTACATCTTCCACAGCACATCCTGAATTGAGCAGTTATGCGAAAAGCAAAAAGGTGGAAGCTGGAAGATAATGAAAATTGCAGGAGGACATGACTCAGAAATAGAGATTCACGAAGGCAAGTGAAGGCTGTGAACGGACACATTCAAAATACAAGGAAATAAAAGTGGCGGTGTAAATAGATATTTGAGAAAAAACAGAATGAAACGGGAAGGCTCAGATATTACAGGAGCCATGAATTACAGGAGAGATGTCCTGCGCGAGCGAGCTAACCACAAAAACACGCCGGCGTGAGATTCAGATGATATGAGGCGTGTCACTGCTGCTTTTCAGGGTGATTTAAAACGGAAGAAAACACTTTCACACGCGGAGGAAAGAGAGATCATCAGCTGCTCTGGCAGAAGCAGACAAAGCGCCGGGCCTGTTTGCGCTTTTTGGTAATTGTACTCCGCTGTGTGTCCAAATGGAGGACGCCTGGCATAGACCAGGGGTGTCAAACTCAATTTCATCGCGGGCCACATTAGCATTATGGATGCTATAGCATTAGCACTCAAAGGGCCGGTTGTAACTTTAAGACAATATAAATATATTATATTATAAATATTATTCTTGCCTCTGCATTGGATTATTATCGGATAGGGTAATAACTTACGTCTGAATGCAGAAGTCTAGGGCAAATAATTACAAGTCTCTTCGGTGCCATGTCACAAAATGAGATGCATTGTGGGATATGTAGTTTATGGGCAATGTGCTTCTGTAAAGTGGCATGTAACCATATAATAAACATATTATATTCTTTGCAAGCTCTTGCGGGGCCACAGAAAATGAAGTCGCGGGCCGGATTTGGCCCCCGGGCCTTGAGTTTGACACCCCTGGCATAGACAGACAGCTTTTGCAGGAAGAGAAGAGACAAACAACATCGTAGGGCTTTCAACAATCAATTACAGCTCAGACTATAAATACAATGGATCGTAAATACGAGACGCACGCTTTCTGAAGAGTGTCATTTCTTTCATTCAAATCTAGAAACCAAAATGAAAACGCAACAGAAGCAGAATAATAAATTAATTCTAGAAGACGATAAAAACACTTTGGAGCCGGCTGAAATTGCTAAAGCTGTCTCTTTTTTAATATTTGTATATACCGGCAAATCATGTTTTTAGAGTGGGGGCTGATTGGAATGACTTTTAAGCAAAGTGTAGAAAGATAATTGAGTGGAAATGTTTATTTTAGTTGAGGAAACTTCCCTAAAACAACAAATGGGGGTACGCGGACCCCTGGGGGTACGTTGGGGTACTGCAGGGGGTGCGTGAGATTTATATATAAAAAAAAAAAGGTTAATTAAAAAAACAATCTTAGTAAAATAACTTAAATAGAAAACACAAGGGGGTCCTCATATAAACATGTCAAATGTGTGTATTGTATTTTATAGTTGTTCATAATAACATATGACTTAAATTGAAAAATCTGTTTTATAAAAGTGTTATTTTTTCATGCATGAAGATGAAAATATCCTTAGTTTGTTGTAATGCATACCACGAAGGAGTTAATACATCACACACTGAGGGAACACCACTATATTGTAATTATTCATATAGGCTTTTTCGATCAAAAATGTTCGGGATCGGTCAGGGGGTGCTTGGCTGAGAAAATGTTTCACAGGGGGTACACTACTGAAAACAGTTTGAGAAGCTCATCCCCTACACGACGCTCCTCAGTGTGAAACCTGACTGGCCTCCAGCTCTAATACTTTGCAGGAGGAATGCAGCCGGATGAGCCTTTTTTGAAACTGTTAATGGACTCATAGGGAGTGAGACACTAACTGTGATAAAAGACGACGTGTTGTTTTTCAGTTTTCACATCTTGGCAGCGAGTTGTTGCAAGCAGACACTTTTCTCATTTTGTCACGAGCCTCATTGTGAAGCCATTTATCTCCGTCAGAATACAAAGTGATTACTGCCAAAGTTAATTCATGCTCGCGCTAAACGGGTCTGGGTAGGTTAAGTGCGTAAACACATATTGCATTACTGCTGTGGGCAGTGGTGTGTGACCATACTTTAAAACTTAGAAATGGGTGGCGACAATGCGGCTGGAAAGTATCTTTAATTAAATCCTGGATTTAAAGTAATAATCTAGAGAAAGTTAGCTTAGCAGAGACGGCAAACATTGTTAAAGTGCGTTACGTTCAACATAATGAAATCCACGTACCAGAATCTATATTGCTTATTAATAAAAGCATTGATTTCTATAAAAACTAAAAGTTTGCAGTCCGATGTGCAAAGAAATAACATTTTAAAGGAAAGTGAATAGTTCCCAAAGTGATGGCTATCAAGCTGTTGGAAATATGGATATTAGGGACATGTTTTCTTTATAGTATGTCTATTTTATTTATATCTATAGTAAGTCTTTATATTTTAAACGCACACTTTATCTTTAATTTTATCAGCACTACGTCACTATTATTTATTTATATGTACAATTTTAGCAAGTTTTTATATTTTCCTGTTCCTATAAGCTAGTACAACGAAATTTCGTTATAACTCTCTTGTTGAAATGACAATAAAGTATGTCTAATAATAATTATGTTTATTTAAATCATGCATTTAAAGTAGTAGTTTAAGGTCAGGTAGCTTAGCTTAAAGATGAAGACATCCGCATCCTATCCACTCTCACGGTACGTCCACACAGCAGCTTTAGACGAATCTTCCAACGCTTCCAACGCTTCTCTGCCCGTTGACTTTGAATGGGGATGACGTCACTTTGCCTCGCTTTTCGCCGAACTGCATTGTGGGGGAGCGAAGCGAAGATTTCCAGGATGTCCAGGATTCAAAAGTTGAGCAATGTTCAACTTTTGAAGCTGAGCTGGAAGCGTCAGCCAATCAAACACGTTTATCCAAATTTGACAGTAGAAGCGCTAGCCAATCAAACCGCGTGTAAGCAGGGAGAACCAGACCGCAGTTCATTTCCTCATATTCCAAACGAGAAGTTACGGGAGCAAATCACCCGGTTCTTTACGACCAGAACTATTACCGGGATACAAACCGGAGGAACCAGCATGGAGGGAGGGGGCAGAGGCAGTGGGGGAAACTGGTAGGTTTCGCCTGTTTGGGGAGTTTATATATATATATATTGCTCGCATAAAATCCCCGGGGTTTTTTGCTTTGCATGTCGGGGGCGGGACATTCATGTGATTGGTTGTTGGTCGCGTTGCTCGCAAAAAATCCCCAAGCTGTCAGACACGCCCAGCTCCAAGATGTTCAAGATTTTCGAAAAGCTGCTGTGTGGACGGGCCGTAATGCTCAATAAGTCATATAATGCTCCATATAAAATAATAGATAAAATCCATATCTATATAAACATTTAACGTTTTCAATGTCATGTAAAATTAAATATATAAGAAGAGACAGAATAAGCATAATTCCAGAATGTATTATGAGTGTATTCAATATAAATATTCTCAGAAAGGGGTTTTAGCCTCAATTAAGATGTTAATTGCATTCAATAGTAACCTGGAAACCAATGATGATGTGTCTGGAATGCACGATGCCTGCATGCCTGTTGCAGCCTACAGTATTTCACGACTCATGTGAGGATGCTAGCCAGGTTTCTGCCACAGTGATGATGACAGAGGCCCCTGGAGCTCGGTGGCCTGACTGCCAAATATCCCTCTGAACATGAAGCCACATAAAAGGGCACGAGGGCAACAGAACTGAACATTATGTCTGTGAAATGCTTAAATCACCCGAACACTGCTCAGACATGTGGTACGTTGAAATAAATGGACCAAGTGCAGAGTAAAGAAAGCAAAGGCAGCACGAGGTACAGCGAGGTTTGTACAGAGGGATACTCACAGGACATTTTGAGATGCTCTGCTCCCATTGGCTCATCCGGACGCTCTCCTCCAGCGTGGTGCACTTCTTCAATAAAAGGTCCCAGCCGCAGTACGGGTCCCTGGCCCCGATACACGCTCTGCAAGGAACAGCAACGTTTAATGGGCTTTCATGAACCGCTCACATGTGAATACAGATAGCTCGCATCGAGACAGGACATTACATCTAACACCGGGTCGAGACAAAGAAGGAAACGGCTGGAAGAAATGATAAAAAACGTGAAAAAGGAGAGCAGGTGTAGAACGAGAGGCGAGAGCAAAACAAATTAAAGTCAGGAGCTCCTCAAGTGACAGAGAGGAGCTTATCAGCCCAGAGGAAACCGCAGCAAAGGAACAAAGATGGATGTGTCTTTGCCGTATCGGCTTCAGGTGGTTTATTGAGTGCAATAAAAAGCCTCATGTTACTTTTTTCATGCAAATAGGAGTCTGCGGTGACAGCACGATGACATATCTCTGAGCCACGAGCAGCGGTAGAGCCTGACGTGCCCCAGGTGAAATGTAACCAAAGCTGTCCATGGGTTTCATAACAATGAGGCGAGGACAGAAGATCATATGCACCCATGCATGTGAAAAGGCAGAACCACCGTGACGCACACACAAGGTGGCTGACGTAGCGTCTGGGCGGCGAACAAAGACTTTTGGACTTTATTGAAGGATATTCAGGGTGACGACAGCGGTAGAAAACGAAAAGGGAGAAAGAACAAGATGACACATGTCTTACAGAGGGGCTTCAGGGCCAAGAGGACCGCATACCACCCGTCAGTGAGACGGAGAGGTAGCCTTCTCGTGTTTCAAACAGGTAAACCTCAAAGAAATGAACGTCACGGTGGTATTTCTTTATTTTGAGGCGGTGGTTTACTCAGTAATCTTCCTATGTTGTTGCATGCGGTACATTCGAAATGTAAATCCCCCACAACCCCCTGCCTCTACTCTCCATCATTATTCCCACTGGACAAAACAAAGAGGGTCAGAGGAAAGAACAAAAGGAAATGGAAATTAAATATGTATATTGATAAAACACTGTTACAAGAAATGCTAGTTCTGCACATTTCCATAATAGCATAATAAAGTAATTGAGTTGAACGAAGTTGAAGGACCAATTGAAGTTCTCAGAAATGATGCAGTGGCAGATACTGCGGATCACTGTGTGTGTTGGACTGTTGTGTGTAGATGTTTTCAAACTGGCAGTTCAAGGGTTAAAATCCTGAACACAAGTTAACATTTGGTATTTTTGATCAGGACTGAAGTTCATTGAAAGATTTAACCCCAAAAAGTTACAAAAAATATTAATCTGTTTTCATTTTAGAGCAGTTTTTGGAAGTGGACGTTTTTGTCCCGAATGACTAATTTGTAACTTTTTTGTTCAATCTGATTTTGTGCAAAAACTAATAATGCAAAACAATCCATTTTGTTGCTAATCTTTGACATATCCAAGACTGTGATAAAAAAAATAGCCAGTTTCCAGATATGTATTTTTTGGAAAATAACACATTTTCTCTGGTTTCATGTTTTCAAAATGGCATTTAAAGGGTTAAAATCCTGAAAATGATTACATTTTTATATTTGGGTGGAAGTTGCTTTAAAGATTGAACCCAAAAAAGTTGTGAAAAAACCCTTTTAATATAATGTTTTTATCAAAGCATTTTGCAGTGGACATTTTTGTCTCGAATGACTAATTTGCGTAGTCGATTTGTTACACAGTGAATTAAAGACCGATTTAAATTTTTTAAATTGGAATTCCAAAATAGATCGAGAAAATAGCCTTGTTACAAAAAATCAGGCCATTTGCACCAACACAACCAAAGTTATTGCAAAATGAAAAGTGAAAAATGACCCATATGGACAAAAACGTCCACAGTGCTACCGGAGGGTTAAATTATTATTATTTTTTTAATTACGTTGTTTATAAATTAATCTGAGGGCCGCAAAAAGAGGAGGTGGGGGCCGCCATTTGCCCATCCCTGATCTAAAGGGTTAAATGCTTACCCTTCTAGAAAGTGAAGTCTCTGACCCGGCACGTAACGCAGGACTGGTCTTTTCTTTCTTTTATCTTTTGAGTTCATCGCACTCTCTTGCACTCTCTTTAAAAAGGGGATGTAGTGATTGAGTGCGCAGGCGGCAGCACATATCACAGAGCCACAGGTTTCACGTGAAGCCTTAACTCGTGCCAATAACAGCTCCTCGTGCGAGAGATAAGGCATGCAGGTGTGAGTCCTCTCTGTGACGGATGTGATCCGTATCTCGTGGTGAGACTTCACACCCGGGCCTCTGTCTCGGGCTCTTTATATAATATTTATGCCTTGACGTCGTGTCTTCAAGACCGACAGAAACACAATATATCTGCCTCACACACACACACACACACACACACACACACACACACACACACACACACACACACACACACACACACACACACACACACACACACACACACACACACACACACACACACACACACACACACACACACACACACACACACACACACACACACACACACACACACACACACACACACACACACAGCAGAACTGTGTGTGTGTGTGTGTGTGTGTGTGTGTGTGTGTGTGTGTGTGTGTGTGTGTGTGTGTGTGTGTGAGGAAGATAATGTCCCGACAGACGGACAGAGGGCAGTTTGAGTGGCTCAGACAAAAGCTGATTTACAGGGTTTAAAATCTGAGCGACACACAGGCTGCTTCTCTCAGATAAACAGAATCTTCTGGAGCTTTGGACGTTTTTCTGTGTGCATATTTCCTGACAGTTTCCATTGAGATTAAAGCTCCCCTGTTATACTGTTAGTCATCAATATATCACAGGTCTCAGATATATACAGAGCCTGTCTCTGATTGGCTGAAACTGGCTGATCATTGCAGCATTACCCATAATCCCCTCTGTTTCAGCCCTGTTTCCAAAGTGCTGATCCTCTGTCTGTTACTTTAGATGAAAATAAGGAGCCCCTCCCCACGCCCCTCTGAGAGACATTTGGTTAGAGGACACATGTTGATGTAGAAGAGACATGAAGAAGAGGGGACACATGTTGATGTAGAGGAGACATGAAGAAGAGGGGACACATGTTGATGTAGAAGAGACATGAAGAAGAGGGGACACATGTTGATGTAGAGGAGACATGAAGAAGAGGGGACACATGTTGATGTAGAAGAGACATGAAGAAGAGGGGACACATGTTGATGTAGAAGAGACATGAAGAAGAGGGGACACATGTTGATGTAGAGGAGACATGAAGAAGAGGGGACACATGTTGATGTAGAAGAGACATGAAGAAGAGGGGACACATGTTGATGTAGAGGAGACATGAAGAAGAGGGGACACATGTTGATGTAGAAGAGACATGAAGAAGAGGGGACACATGTTGATGTAGAAGAGACATGAAGAAGAGGGGACACATGTTGATGTAGAAGAGACATGAAGAAGAGGGGACACATGTTGATGTAGAAGAGACATGAAGAAGAGGGGACACATGTTGATGTAGAGGAGACATGGGAAAGTGGATTTAGCATACTCGGCTCGTAGACTCACTCTCGGCTCTTGTGGTAGCTGCACCTCTTCAGAGGGATCTTGATGACCTGGTCCCTGACCCCCACGTACAGCTCGCTGCGGCTGTGCAGGATCAGCAGGCTGCGGATCGGCTGT
Organism: Pseudochaenichthys georgianus; assembly: GCF_902827115.2. Lineage (NCBI taxonomy): Eukaryota > Metazoa > Chordata > Actinopteri > Perciformes > Channichthyidae > Pseudochaenichthys > Pseudochaenichthys georgianus. The sequence goes on along the minus strand of NC_047522.1, from coordinate 673,514 downwards.
CTCTTCCTGGGAGGGAACAGCTCGATCTCCTCCAACAGGCAGCTCCCGGTGGACTGGTTGAGAGGAGAGAGCACTTTCCTGATCGTGCCGTAATCTGGAGGAGAAAGGCACGTTATGTATATCGCCTCTTTCAACACAAGGCAATTCAAGTGCTTTACAAAAATGCATTCATATATTCAGTTCAATATTCCACCCGTCACATACTGATGTATATAACACCTTGCTTTATATCTTGTTATTTTTAATTTGTAAATTCAACATATATTTTCTACTTTCTTGTTTATTTCTTGTCTTTTAATTGTTATCGTGCAATGCCATGTCTTTTATCCTGCTGCAACACAAACCTTTCCCAAAGTAGCATATCAAATGCATTACATACAGCTCGGGTCCTCACACACACTCCCACCCTCATCCACCTCCACTGGCTGCCGGTCAAGTTCCGCATCACCTACAAAGTCCTCCTCCTGACCTACACGTCCCTCCATGCCCTTGCCCCCCAGTACCTATCGGACACCCTTCCCCCACATGCCCCACCCCGGAACCTGCGGTCCTCAGACTCCGGCCTGCTCACCACCCCCCGCACCAAACTGAGAGCCTTCGGGGACAGAGCCTTCAGCGTGGCAGCCCCCCCCCTCTGGAACGCTCTCCCTGCGGAGATTCGCAACATCCCCACACTGGACGCCTTCAAAGGACCCTCAAGTCCCATCTGTTCATCAAGGCTTTCGGCCCTTAAATCGATCTGTTGTTTCGTCTGTCTGACCTTTGTTTTGTTTGTGCTTGCCCTATTCCTGTAAAGCGACCTTGGGTCCCTTGAAAGGCGCTATAGAAATATCAGTTATTATTATTAGCTCCCAGAGAAAGAGGAGGGGGAGGGGGAAGAGAGGATTCGAGAAGCAGGTGTTTCATCTGCAGTAAAGAAGTAGTAAGAATAGCAGTTTGATTCAGGGACAACAACAACATATACACTTGAATGTGAACCCAGGATGAACCACACAACCCTCGCTCCCTCGCAAAGACGCTGTGATATAAGACTGTCAGAAACTCTGGAGGTGGCCGATGTGCCAGGCTTGGTTTTTGCCATCAACATGCAGCGCTGCAGACAGGGACCAGGTACAGTATGAATACATGATGTGCTAGCCTACTTATATTTAAGGGGATATTCCAGACTTGCAGGGGTGTCCAAACTTTGTTCACCGAGGGCCGCATACTGTACAGGAAGATATTGGAAGGGCTGGGCCGCTCACGAGAGGTGATGCATATTACAGGAGGGGTAGGTACGTTTGAGAAACCGGCTCGAGATACACTTGTTGTTATATTCCATGGAATGCTCTGAACATCCGATAGCAATGAATATCTGAAGTGCGTTGACAATAAATCCATACAAAAATATCATCTGTGGAAGCCGTGGCGCTGTAAAAAGCACGACCAATCATCTGAGCCGGCTAAAGTAACTGGATGGCCTACCTGCCTGTCAGCCTTCCATCGGGGCACACACTGATCTCGTGCCCTCATTGGTCATGTGGGCGTGTTGGGGGAGGGGCTCTGTGAGGAAGTGGCAGATTTGTTCCGGCTGTGTATTTTCGAATTCTAGCCACTCGAGCTGGTTTCTCCATTCTTACCAACCCCACCTTTAACTCATAAGTTAAGTTATAAGTTAGCAAAATCAATGAAATGTAAGTAAACGATGCAGCAGCCTACATGACAGCTTTCCGTAGGGTTTCATTTATTTAGTTAGCCGCTCATTCCTTAAAACAGAAGCCTCAGATTATCATAAGAGGAAATAGGACGGGTGTATTTCAAGGTTGTTGGGCTTTTTTGTATCAACTTAGATTTGTTAGAACTTGAATTGACTGAAAGTGGGCTTGTTAACACATTACCGTGTAATATATGTTTACAGATATATTTAAGAAGTACAATACGAGACAAGCTCACGTTTCATTTGTGGGCCATACTCCACTATACTTTTTGAAACCCACGTCATCGTGAACATGCCTGACCTTTATTCGTATGGAAGGTGTGATGCGGTTGGGGGGCATTTTCTTTTTGGAGGGCTAAAACACATGCGGTCCCCTGGGTGAAGGAACAGTAATTGGGTGCACAGCGTTGGAAAGGGAATTACTAATACGAGGTTTCAAAGTAAGGCATGTCAAAGTTGAGTATCGCCCCGAGCGGTGTTGGGCATTATTAAGTCACTTGTTACAGTAATGAGAATTACCAGATCAGGCGACCTTCAGAACTCTGATAATAAGGTTCTTGTTTCGTGGAGAGCTGGTTAATGTTATTGGTCTCTTAAAGGGCTTTATCAAAGGTTATTAGCTTCATGTTAGCTTCTCTGGGTCAGAACGGGCCTGCGACACCGACTAGCACTTTATAAAGGCTGTTTTACCCAAACCACGATATGTTCTCCCTAACTACCTAAACAAATACTATAGTTGCCTAAAGTGAAATAAGTTGTAATGTTTATCTTCAAAATACTATGTTCAATTTAGTTTTACGAAGTGTATCTTTATAGTTTTACTTCACTTTTATCTGAAGAATGGAATCACTGATAATGTTTTTGTGGCTTCAGTGAATAGACAAGTGCTAACATGCAGGAACTAGAGGCAGGCAGACATGCTTAAGGATTACAGAATAACGAAAGAAACACTAGCTCAAAATTCATAAAACGTGGAGTAGTGGAATAGCGTGTTTCTCAAACTTTTTCATACCAAGGACCACTTAACCAATAAAAACTAACTAACTCCACAAATATCCAAAATCACATCGTTTTTCTAGAACAGATTACAAATCGCCTGAAAATGGTACAAACAAGTGGCAACATGTGTGACGAAGGTGTTGCACTGGGCTATATCCTACAATCGAAAGTGAAACGTAAGCTCGCTCCATTGCGGAGATATTCCCGCGAGAGTGCGTAAAACTTTAATTTATTATTTTATTTAAAATGTGAAATTGTACCAATATACTCACGGACCACTAGGGGGCGCTCACGGACCACCAGTGTTCCGCGGACCACACTTTGAGAAGCACTGGCATACGCAAAAGAAGAAGCCGTTACATGTTGGAGCGGATCCGAATCACTAGGGGGGGTATATGCCTTATTTTCACATATGTAAAAAATGTCTGCACACTGAGAGCTCTAGTTCTGGGTCTTACACGTCGTGTTCTTTAATCCCGCGTGTCGAGAAACTCTTATAATTACTGAAGCAATGTAATTACTTTTTCAATGAGTCATATGTAATGAGTAGTAATTCCTCTTTACTCTCGAGGCACGTTCCTCCTCTAACTCTCCGCTGTGGAATTAGCTAGAACATTGCTCCAAGAAACTTTCAGGAAAGGCTTTTGCATTAAACTGAATGTTGTTCGCTTCAAGAGAAAAGCGCTGCAGAGTCGAAATGACTAATGAGGGCAGGGGAGAATAACATAACTCCACACCTGGACGTTTTCGGACCTCCAGTTGGAGGTTTCAGCGTTTCCACGGCGACCCCAATCAGCAGGGTGCGCTTAAGCGTTAATAATAGCATGTGATTAGGTACAGTATGCGCTACCCAATAGCTTTGGCAGGATTTCAGATGTTTTCATTAGCGTCTGGTTAGTGTCTGGGGAACTTGCAGTGTGGGCAGCTCTGCTCCGACGCTACACTGATCACAGCGCCGCGCACACAATGAGAGGGGAGGTGTCCAGGGAGATGTCGAGCATGGAGCCGGTGAACTGGAACGGGCTGTGTGTGTGTGAGAGAGTGTGTGATAGCCTAACATAACATTGACGAACAATGGGACGGTCATATTGACATTTTTCCCATCGGGGGTGAAGTTCAATTCTGTTCAGAACATCCTCTCATAATCCATACTGTCTGCTTTATCATAACACCGGACACGCACCGTACGCTGGTGTCTGATAGTGTGTCTTTGCCAAGTGTAACATCACAATGTGATCAAACAGCGTCCTGATAAGCAGGTGGTGCCATGCAGCTCGGAAAGGGATAACATGGAAGGGTGTGTGTGTGTGTGTGTGTGTGTGTGTGTGTGTGTGTGTGTGTGTGTTTCCTTTTGACACACGCCTGTTGGCTGTTTCATGGCGTCTACGATCTCTCTCTGAGCGATGGCATGAGAGTGATGTGTGTTCTGTCGGTGCATGTGGAGGACATATGGAGGGAAGGAGTGATCAAACTGGGATCAGAGGACAGAGCTTTGAAGTCTCCTCAGAAGAACATATATATTGCTTTCTTTCTGTCTGCTTTTTATGTGCAAAGGCTGCACTTTCAAGGTCTTAAGGCCCCGTAAAACAACTTTCAGATAAAACTTATTTGTGTAAAACAATCAGTATTCACGACACAATAAGTAGAAATTAAAGCTTGAATTTAGAAAGCTATGTTGGGTATTATTTATTAAGAGTTAAAATGCTAATCTATGCTAATCTGCTGCTCCAAGACTGGAGGTGTGATGTGAGCAGATTTGGCAGACAGTGCTGGCAAACAACCTTCAATATTAAACCTGTGAACGCACAAAAAAACTGATATAGAAATGTGTGAGATAAGCAAAATAGGACATAACGTGGGACCCAGAGGACGACCTGCGTCTGCAAAAAGAAGCATGCATACATCTAGAAGAAAACGACCCTCTCATTTTCACTTGATTTATTACATTAGCTACCATTTTAGAAATGATTAAATGATCTATCACTTGTGTCAACAGCACGATGTTCATATAGGAACTACTGTATGTGTACTTCTTGCTAACGGTACCTGGCCATGCTGGGTCTCAGTCTTCCCAGACTCCACATACTGTATAACTATGTACACTTCTTTGGTAGCTAGGAGGCCATTGCTCAAATTAGAAAGTGTTTTCAGGGTTAATAAAAAGTGAAAAATGCACAGCTGGCACTTCCATCACACACAGAATTAATACAAAAGAGAGACAGACATATGTACAGCATGTAGACACAAATACTGTCTCAATGTGTAAGTCAAACACAATGCATGCACACACACTATAAACCCACCTGTAGCCAGGTATATGATGTGGAGCAGCGTGTCCTTGCCCTGCACCACGTCTACCGCCACATGCGTGAAGCGCACGTTGTCCTCCATGAAGTAGGGCACGGGAACCACGGGTTGGACCACCTCGTGCATCAGGAGGAACTTCTGAGCGTCCGGCAGGTTCCTCTCCGTCAGGTTCACGTAGGAGCCGGAGTCGATGGTGCCGCACTGCAGAGAAGTACAGATGCTTGTGTTTAGAAATACTCTGGTGAAGTAGAAGTACTGACTACACTTCTTTACTCAAGTAAAAGTAAAGAGGCTTTGAAGTGTACTTCAGTAGAAAGTACCCGTAACTAGCAGCTGCTTTAAAGAGTACCTGACCTCCCTTTATATTAATAGAACAATAATGTCATTGTTAGCTAATGAATGTTTCCATGGTGACCAACGGCAACATGACAACGTTTCCATTGGTCCCTCTTCTTTAGAGAAGACCAGGAAGTGATGGATACACGGATCGTGTTCCAACCAATAGGCACGCAGTGACTCTAAAGAATAATGACCACGCACCAACACACATTCAGACTAAAGGAACCAGCTGTTTGGGAAATGAGAGAAGTAGAAAGTACAGGTATTTGAGTTCAACATGTAAGAAGTAGAAAGTACAGGTATTTGAGTTCAACATGTGAGAAATAGAAAGTACAGGTATTTGTGTTCACCATGTAAGAAGTAGAAAGTACAGGTATTTGTGTTCAACATGTAAGAAGTAGAAAGTACAGGTATTTGAGTTCAAAATGTGAGAAGTAGAAAGTACAGGTATTTGTGTTCAACATGTAAGAAGTAGAAAGTACAGGTATTTGTGTTCAACATGTAAGAAGTAGAAAGTACAGGTATTTGAGTTCAAAATGTAAGAAGTAGAAAGTACAGGTATTTGTGTTCAAAATGTAAGAAGTAGAAAGTACAGGTATTTGTGTTCAACATGTAAGAAGTAGAAAGTACAGGTATTTGAGTTCAACATGTAAGAAGTAGAAAGTACAGGTATTTGAGTTCAAAATGTAAGAAGTAGAAAGTACAGGTATTTGTGTTCAACATGTAAGAAGTAGAAAGTACAGGTATTTGTGTTCAACATGTAAGAAGTAGAAAGTACAGGTATTTGTGTTCAACATGTAAGAAGTAGAAAGTACAGGTATTTGTATTCAACATGTGAGAAGTAGAAAGTACAAGTATTTGTGTTCAACATGTGAGAAGTAGAAAGTACAGGTATTTGAGTTCAACATGTAAGAAGTCAAAGTCAAAAGTATTCAGAAAAATAAGTAGCGGAGTAAAGTACTGATACCAGAAAAATGTACTTAAGTACAGTAACGAAGTATTTGTACTCCACTACTTCCCACCTCTGCTCACCGTGAGGGGAAACAGAGAGGAAGGGAAGCCTTAATAAAAGCTCAGAGCACTTTGGGAGGAAAAGCTACGTGAAGACGTTTGTGCCACCAGAGATATGAAAAAGAGGGATCGACTGATTAAATGGACGAGGCTATAAAGTCGATCGCAGCATCATTGTAATAGTTTTCTATCCTCACGACTTGAAGACTGGAGTCAAGAAGAAGAGTGTTTAACTGAGCAAGTAGTTATCTCTTTTATTAGATTCTTCCTCATACGCATATATATTGCTGGTGAGTTTTGTTGGTACCCTAATAATAAAGCCTCCGATTGCTCATTTTTACGATCTAATATCTTTAAAAATGTTTTCATCTTCAGAGCTTTATTATTGCTATTCATGTTATTACAGAAAATGCTGCCGTATCGCTCGAACAAGAAAGAGACTCCAACAGGAACAGACTCATCTGAATAGGTAGATCTCATCGACACAGAAGTAGTCTTTATCAGGTTTTGTTGACTCTAAGTTGTCGTTCTGAGTCCCAGTAGAGTGTGTTCGACTGAAGCAGCGTCCGTGCGGAGGCACTTTGTTATAATGTGTAATATAATATGTTAGATAATTCATTTAATAAGAAGAAGTGCAATAAAAAGAACAGTGTCAACGTGGGAGTTAACGGTGAGAAATAAGAGTATTATTGTGAGGTTTTTAACAACAGAAAGTGTTAATTTATTTAGTTGTCATTTCTTTTATATGTGAAACAAATAGTAATTGAAATCTGAATATTGCTTTCCAAGCTGAAAGAGCTTCCAACCAACATTACAAAGAATATTAAACCGAGAAAGGCTGCATTATGAAGATGAAGCACATACTGAAACAGAAAGGAATATTCCCTTATGCGTCTGTAGCACAATTTGTCCTGAAAGGTTTGTGTGTTTTATATATCCTTCACTTCTTCAACCCCTTTAAAAAGCATTGCGTCGCCTGAGAAATATGTCAAATTGTGACATGTGTCATGCTTTTTAGCGTGGGAATGCAGAGCCTATTTCCACGAGCAGAATGGGACTAAGTGCACCACAAAGCCAGCTGAGGCAGAGCTGGATGACTACAGCTAACCACGTGTGTCCTTCTCAGTGAGCGAGGCCCCGTCCACAAAGAACAGTCTCCAAGACGCGGAGCAGAGAAAACTCAAATAAGCCGTGCACGACAATTACCCTAACCCAAACGACTGGCACTGCTTTTGTTTTGAGCTGTTTCGCCCCGGGCTAACCGAGCGCAGACTCGTCGCACTGAGCGGAGACTGGACCTTGGCTGCAGATTAGTTCCTGCTGACTGGCTGCAGAAGAAACGGACGCTTTAAACAGATCAATCCCTCGCCTTTCCCTGGGCTGACAGAAGAGAATCACGGTGGACTTCCCCGAGATGGGCGACGGATCAGCGCCCTCGCCACATCGGGAGACGGGAGATTAAAGCCCTGAAGGACGGGGGAAAGCAACACTCCGCCTCTTGCTTATGGGATACATGTAGCGGGTGTGTGTGTGTGAGGGTTTTATAATAACATATGTTTCCTTTCGTGGTTCGGCCTTGCATTGCGTGTGTGCGTGCGTGTGTGCGTGTGTCCGAGTGTGAGGCTGATTGTATTTGTGTCACACGGAGACAAAGCTGTGCTCTGAGCAGCGAGGGTTTATGAAACGTGTGAATGGACAGAGAGACAGATGTGGTGATTTCCTCAGAGCAGTCAAGGTGAGGGACAGAAGCTCCATTTGGCTGAGGGCCCGTCGAACACGCCCGCTCATCATCAGCCCCCTGCGCCAGGATGATAAGTGCCTCGGAGGAATATGTATTACATCGTGCTTTTTGCCAAATGGGCTTTTGTTTAAATTGCTTTCAGGTCACTTCAAATGTCAGCGTCGTGGTAATATCTCAGGTAACATTTCATCAGTGCTCGTGGGACGCAAAACCAAATGTACGATAACTGCCACAGAACATGACTCTGCCATTGAGCGAAGAGGAGCAGGGAGAAGAATGACATCTTTTGTGACCTGCCCCTTTCTAAAAAAAACAAATAAATACAAATAGATGGTCTGCCCTTCATCATAATAATAATTTTTTTTTTTTTTCACAGCCAAACATAACAGTATCTTAGGACACTAAGAGAAACACACAAAAATACTTATTTCCCACTTGACGGTTAACGGAAAGAAACAAAACATCACATGTATAAGGAAAAGAAAAGTCCTACTGGAGAAGAAGGTGGAAAGCGACACATGATGATAATAATAACAACAATAACAATGGCACCCGCTAATACAGAGGAGACATCACATCAAAGACATCAAAAACATGAAGGACCAGAGTACATGGACTTATTCACATCCTGCTTCATATAGTCCCATCTTTCTTAATGTATACAACTTCTTTAACTGAAAAATACAAATACAATTCTTTAGATCAGGGGTGTCAAACTCAAGGCCCGGGGGCCAAATCCGGCCCGCGACTTCATTTTATGTGGCCCGCAAGAGCTTGCAAAGAATATAATACGTTTATTATACGATTACATGCTACTTTACAGAATATCTATATGTTCATTTGAATTAATTTCTTATTTTATAATTATTTCTTATTTTTATCTTTGATTTATCCTTAATTTTATTAATCTGTGTGAATCTGTGCTGTCTTGTTTTTCAATCTCACCCTGTTGCTGTTAAACTAGCGAATCTAATAAATAAAGGTCCATCTTATCTTATCTTATCTTACAGAAGCATGTTGCCCATAAACTATATGTCCCACAATGCATCTCATTTTGTGACATGCGCACTGAAGAGACTTGCCCTAGACTTCTGCTTTCAGAAGTAGTTAATTATGAAGTTATTACCCTATCCAATACAAATCCAATGCAGAGGCAATAATATAATACATTATTTCATATATATTATGTATTTATATATGTATATTTTAGGGCTGTCAAACGATTACAATTTTAATCAGATTAATCACAGCTTAAAAATTAATTACCGCCGTTAACGCGATAATTTTGACAGCACTAGTATATTTATATAGTTACAACCGGCCCTTTGAGTGCAACCATAATGCTAATGTGGCCCACGATGAAATGGAGTTTGACACCCCTGCTTTAGATCCTTGTGTTGAGAATTCCACAATTGTCCACCAACTACCGAAATACACATTTGTTTAAGAGTAGTCCTTGCATGTGGATGCTTAAAATTAAAAAAATAATTTCCTCCTGTGGTCTTCCTTGTCCGATCCAAAAACAAACAACGACAACATACGTAACATTGAAAGAAAAGCACTCGATTGTTGTATCTGAAATATATCAAACTTTCCAGCAGCATTTGGCTTGGACTCCAACTAAAACGTACTATATGTGTGCACGTATTAATGGCTCAATATCTCAATAGACTAACTATTAAAACATTGCAAATATGTTATGGATTGAGCTGGCATTAACTCTGAAGCGTTGCTGCATGGATCTGGCGTTAGTTGTACCGTAACGTAAGCTGGTAAACTAATGCAACCTCCAGTATCATGTCAGGTGCTATACATTTGTATTTATTGCTTTGTCTGGTCAAAATTCAATGGATTGAAATGTACACAGTGGCCAGCTAGCTATCCTGAATCAATGTCACTTAAAGGCCATTAGTGTTTTCTAAACTATCGTTCCTGTATGGACATCTCCAATGAACGCATTTGTAAACTAAGCCATTAAAGTGTGACAGAAACCCCGTACAACACAGACGGTATCAGCTCCGAAAACCCAACGCACATGACTCACAGCCGGCATCAATCTGAGGTTCAAATACAGGGGCGTTTCTCTCCGCAGACAGAACGGGCGTGAAGTCCTCAATCAATGAGCAGTGTGTGCGTCGTCGAGCGATGGCTTCACGGTGATAATTATCCCTATTTGACAGCAATCAACAACCACCTATTTTTGAGGGCGTATTTGTGTACAGAGGATAGTATGTGGCTTTTATAGGTGATCGTCTCCCTCGGTCGTGTGTGTGTGAACAAAGGGGCGGTGAAAAAAGAACGAGGCAGGCCATAAATCCTGTGCTCGTAAATCTAATCCTCCAACACTGACAAATGCTTGATGAAGATGTCACTGAAACCGAGATAAAGTGTGTGTCGGTCCACCGGTGAGGGGCAGGTAGTGTGCCGGAGCGCGAGAGAGAGAGGAGGATGGAGAGGGAGAACTGATCCTGGTTTATCCTTCAGGAACACAGCCTCATAAAAGCTTATGGTATATAGAAGCTGCTCTTTGATGTGCCGACAGTATGCTAAGCAGAATAAATATGTGGTCTGATAGAAGGAATGGGTTTCTGGAAGGTAGGGGGATTTCAGACACGTAGACATGATCGCCTTTAAGTCATAGATCCGTGCTTTTTCTTGTCACAGCTAGCATCCCCTTTCTCCTGCATGTCGTTACAGATAATGTGTGTGTGACTTCTCCATAGCGTTTTCCGCGGGCTGCTGGGTTGACAGAAACATGACAGAGGGCCCGTGATGGGGAACGTGTGGAAGTGAGGCGTGTGTCACAGATTGGCAGCGGGACCTCAGAGGGAATTCAATCCCTCGCGGAGAGCGGCGCGGATTAGCTCCCTCGCTATCTGCTAAGAGCGCTAACACCGAGAGACACTCGGGCTAATAAGACATTCCCTCTGTGTCTCTGAATGAAAGGACCTGGCACTGCTCTCAGCTTTAAGACTGAGGGCATGAAACATAATCATAAAGTGCTACTTGTGCGAAACATGGACAGTTTATTAGAAAGGGGACCGGAGTTCCGATAACGAGGCTATGAAACACCGCAAAGGTGCCACGGTAAAAAAGGACGGGATTTATAACGAGCGGTGGTAAATGTGTTCGGAGAGGGCGGTGATTGAAGGAGAGGAAGAGGCCGGATGGATACACACACACTTAAGGCATGCGTCCAGCGCTCAATCGGTGCCATTCCAACTGGAGATGGTGGAGACGTCTCCCGGTCACTTTTTTCAAATAGTCCCAATTTTGCCTCCATTATTTTTCGAAGCAGACTTGTTAACACTTTAAAAGATAGCTAGCACTAAGAACTGCTAACTAACACTTTAAAAGAAAGGTTTTTTTGCATGATAAGGAAAAATAACATGAAGTTACATATATAGGATAAAAGCTTAAAAGAAAACATCCACCCACAAATCATGCATGCACCGATCAATAACATTTCTTGGCATAGTTTCTTTTGTTCTTAACTTTGTAATGATCTGCTCTGACCTCAAACTCATCCGCCCCTTACATTGCCTAAACGAGTATATGTGGAAGAACATTTAAAAATCTCCTCGTATGTCCGCACAACTTTTCAAACCACACCATTTGTTTTTGTCTTATCTTTAGGAGCTGCGCCATCCAGAAAAGCATGCATAAAAAAGTATTAAAGATAAAAAATAGTTATATCTATATCTTAGTGTGTTGAGTTTCGATCCCCTCAAGCATGAACAAAAGATCATTAAGAATCTGAACTTCAGAAACGTATTGTTGTGCAGGTTTAGCAGGCGCTGTGCAATCCTTTTGTAAAATGGACCCTCTTCGTACGATACGATACGATAATACTTGAATGGTCGGATCGAGTCTGAACTTGCATCACAGCAGCTCCACGTGTGATATCAGCAGACAGATATCAAGACACAATACATGGAAAACAAACAGACATTTAACATAACAGCACTGCAAGCTGCTCCAAGAGCCTTCAGCGTGCATCTGATCTGGATTCAGTGTGTCAGTGTTTCCGTGTGTTTCGTTACCTGGAAGTCGGGGTTGGGGTTGGGGTACGGCAGCCACGCTGAGCGGGAGTTCTCCTGGTACTTGAAGGGCCCGTTGAAAACCTGCGATATGGCGCTGAGATTGAAGGCGCACACCGCAGACGCAGCAATGCTGTTTCTGAATACAGGAGAACAAAAAGAGACCGTGAGAGGAGGATGGATGAAGGGGGGAAGCGTTGGATGAAAATCATTTAGGAAAGGACACCAGTAGTAAATAACTCTCAGATTGTGTTGTAAATCTGACCTCTGTGTGTTCGCTTTATTCCTACCCGATAATACCTATCAAACGGCGGACCGACAGACGTAAGTGATCGTAATTATTGGATGATAAATCTAGCCGCAGGACACAATTAAGCTGCCGGGCCGTCTGATTAACTGTAGGTCTCAGGCCTGAAATACAGCTGTTTAAGAAGTCGGTTTCAACAAGTCCTCCGTCCGAAGAGAAAGTAGAAAACGAGAGTATTAACTCTCAACTTCAACTGGGCGCGCTGAATTATAATCCACTGCGGCTGTTCATTCAACTCTGAGCCCGCAGGGGGAATGTTTCCAATACCCTTCAAAGGACTTTTTGGGAAGGCAACGACCATAAAGAATAGATTACTCAGCTTTTAATAATAGTGTAGGAATGAGAAAGTAAAAAAAAAGCGTGTTTGTGACAATAGAAATATTGCATTTCATCCATGGGTGCATCCCATCTCTTTCCCGCAATGTGCACGACACGGTGTCAACATCAATACGTGATGATGTGTTTCTTTCGTGGGATTTAAATGTCACGTTTCGATTTCTGTGGGTGGATTTTTTTCTACTGGAAATTCAAATTTAGAAGCACTTATAAACATCGCTGTCATATATCACTCAACTGCATATGCTCAGCGCGAGCGGGCTACAAAGGTCACATGTCTAGTTAATGCAGTCCAAGTGCGTTGTGTTTACTCAGCTGACAACGTGGCGCCGACAACACGGTGAATTATACATGAAGCTATTCTGCGGGTGCATGAAAATCAACAAAGACGTTTTCATCTGATCCCTCTCTGATCTCCTTTTGCTTCCTTCAGACAAAGAGACTGGGGTCTTATTAGGAAAATAACTTTTAAAACTTGAATCTGAAGACTCGATAATTGACTTCGTCTAATTATTTACAAAGGCTGGAATCTGTTCAAAGAGGTGTGTGTGCAAATAACAGAACTTTGAAGATGGAGATGTTAGAGGATTCAACAAACGACTACATTTACCATCAACGCTGATTACAAACACGTAGATTTGAAGAAAATAAAGAAAGGGGAAACCCGCGGAAAATTTGAAAAGTGCAAGTCATCGTCGCGTCATCTTATTTATGTTCCCTACAGCTAGAAAGAGTGTTTTATTGATTTTTCAAATGATTAAGAACCTTAAACATATAGAAAGAAAGGTTTTAACATGTATATATTTTTTGTGTAGACATATGATATAGGCATGCTGCATACATTGTTAAACATGTGGTGAATCGTCACACATTTTGTCAGTGGACTCCAACAGTGGAGTGTGTGTGGTCGTTGTTTTTCTTTGCTTTGCATTTGTTGGGTAAATATATAAAATCTTCAATACACTAAATGTCTCCTAAAGCGCCTGTCACACTGTCCCCAAATGGACACCCGATGGACACACGATAAAGGAAATGTTCAAATTCGGCTGTGATCGTAACAACATCGGGCCGTTCGTGAGTGCATCGAAGCCATCGTCTGACCGCCGGTGGAGTTTCTCAGGCTCCGGCAGCAACTTGGCGAGCGGCGGCAAAATCTTTGGGACGCCAAAAAATTGCAGAAGGACCTTGAGGAGGTTCATTTTCGTGTTGAATGTGTGTGTCTCGTAAGGCACCCGTGAGGTTCCATCGGGGCGAAAAATGCCCAAATTTGAACATTTCCTTTATTCTTTCACACACAGTGACGTCACGAGCTACCCACAATGCAACACACGCCATATATATATATATAAATACGCCATTTTCCTGGAGGTGCAAATATAAACAGCTAGCTAACGTAGCCAGGCAGAGCGCACTAGGTTTCTTTTCTGAATTAACGACCGAAGAAATCGCTGCATGTCTTCGGATTACATCTCTGGACTCGAGGGGTGTGCTCGAGGTCGTCACCAGCGTGAACTAGAGCTGTGTGGGGTGTCGGATCGCCCTTACAGACTGCCTGCAGAGGTATGGAAAAACGACAGTGGCCTTCGTCGATTTTGGCTGCATCTACGTCTAATTTCTGGAAACACCCGGTGAATACCCCACATGTCACAATAATATTATCATGCCATTGCATATATGTGGTGTTTTAGAGTTGACTAGATATTGATTAAGGCGATAGACTATGATATTCAGTACAGGAAGCTTAGCAACACCTAGACGGTGTACGGCTGCTTGCACCTCGCGTACAACGGCGGATACCGGAAGTACGGTGTCGCCCTCGGCCCGATACCCGTATGTGTGTGTGAAAGAATCGTGTGTCCATCTGGTTGTTTTTGAACAAAATCATGTAAACATATTATGTAAATAACCCAATTTGTGTTCAGTGAAACTGAAAAGGATATTACATTGTTTGTGTTACTTTCGTTGCAGTTGTATGTCTTAAATGTAATTTAGGTTAACTTCCTGTTTTTATTTTGAAGGCGAGTTGACAGGAAGTTGTTGTTGCTATGGAAACAACATGACGGAGAAAACTTAATATCTTCGACATATAAAGACGGAGAAAGTAAAGAAGAAAGTCTGAAAATATCAGTACAGTATCATAGTACTTTAACATAATTGTTTTTGTTACTTTCGTTGCAGTCTTAAATGTAATAGAAAATTAAATGTTGTGGCTTCGGGGCCATCTTCACAATTCCATATGCGCGTGTCCATCTGGTTTCAATTTCGGGACAGTGGGACAGGGGCTTTCACAAGTTTCATTTACTCTGAAATGCATTTTATTTATACTATCCCTTTGCTCTTTGCATATATCTGGCTTTTTAATATCATTACTATTTGAAAAAACAATTATTAATATATAGAGCTGTATACATATAAATATAATGAAGTTTTGGGATCATTAAGCAGATTAGTTTCAGGGTATATTCTGGACATGTAAGTAAAGAGTTATGAATGCTACCTGTTTATTGTCGAGCGCCCATCGTGGCTTTCCAGTCACAACGCACGTATCCTCGTCCTGTCTAACGATTGCACTTTGAATTGAACCGATTGAGCTTTTGCAACTCACACGTTGGTGGTGAAGATGCCGTACAGCAGCTCGAGCTCCGGCAGGTAAAAGGTTCCCTGCAGCTCGTTGTAGTTGAAGGGGATCTCTCCGGGTCGAGAGCAGTTCAGTCGAGCCTTCATGAAGGTCGTCCACGTGTCCTCCAGCAGGAAGCGTCCGCCAATATCGTTCTTACAAACTCTTCCTGCGCGGGAAAACACCGTCCGGCCGCAGTCGTGCTCCACCGCGTTCTCCCGGAAGAAGAAGTACGTGAAGTTGCCGATATCGTAGGAGGACACGAAGTTGGGTTCTGCGGTGGGAGAAAACATCAAATCAAAGTTTAAATTTAAGATTATAATTGGTTTTAACAAAGTCACACACATATTACAATATAACTAAATATATTGTATTAGTTAACAAGGTTCCTTCTTGAATCGGGCTTACATTTGAGACTCTAAATAATAATTAAAATGCCTTTCTTTGTTTCACTTAGGGACCATCAATATTTTATAGCTTGGATTACACAGATCCAATGTCATGTTTAAAGCTTCCGTGCTCTAATTATGCTTAAAAAGCTAAAATAAATATATCTTACGTGGCATTATAACATTTAACAACCCGTTTAATAACTACCTGTTCATCTAAACATGATCTTTGATGTGGATTTGACTCGTTTTATATCGGTGTTTTAGGTTACTGTTAAAAAGATAAATACAATTACAGGAACATTATGAAAAGACACGACAGAGTGTAATATACAAACAAATACATTAAAAATACAACAATAACATAAAACACCATACAATGTAGGACTCATGAGGACAAACATAGGGAGTAATACAACGAGATAGAAAAACTAAAAACTGAGGAGAGGTCACGAACTATGAAGAGTAGAGAAAGGAAGAAGAAACATTATTTAATGCTCAGAGCGTGTGTGTGTGTGTGTGTGTGTGTGTGTGTGTGTGTGTGTGTGTGTGTGTGTGTGTGTGTGTGTGTGTGTGTGTGTGTGTGTGTGTGTGTGTGTGTGGTGTGTGTTTGTGTGTAGAGAGAGAGTGGGTGTTCGTGTGTGTGTGTGTGTGTGTGTGTGTGTGTGTTGTGTGTGTGTGTGTGTGTTTGTGTGTGTGTGTGTGTGTGTGTGTGTTGTGTGTGTGTGTGTGTGTGTGTGTGTGTGTGTGTGTGTGTGTGTGTGTCTGGTCGAATGTACTTATTGTAAGTCGCTTTGGATAAAAGCGTCAGCTAAATGCAATGTAATGTAAAGAGAGAGAGAGAGTGGGTGTTTGTGTGTGTTTGTGTGTGTGTGTGTGTGTGTGTGTGTGTGTGTGTGTGTGTGTGTGTGTGTGGTGTGTGAGAGAGAGAGAGAGAGCGAGAGAGAGTGGGTGTTCGTGTGTTGTGTGTGTGTGTGTGTGTGTGTGTGTGTGTTGTGGTGTGTTTGTGTTGTGGTGTGTTTGTGTGTGTTTGTGTGTGTGTGAGAGAGAGAGAGAGAGAGCGTGGGGTGCGTGTGGGTGTGTGTGTGTGTGTGTGTGTGTGTGTGGTGTGTGTGTGTGTGTGTGTGGTGTGTGTGTTTGTGTGTGTGTGTGGTGTGTGTGTGTGTGTGTGTGTGTGTGTGTGTGTGTGTGTGTGTGTGTGTGTGTGTGTGTGAGAGGCCCCCACACCACAGGCCATGTTATTAATGGCATGGTGCCGTAATAAGAACACTCATTGCTCACTCCCCAATCCCAAAGGTTAGGGTGAGAATAGCTCTGAAACACGCCAGCTCCACCGCATCGTCTCCATCTTTATGTGTGACATTATTGGATGTAAACCGCACACTTTATTCTCTCTGACAGTGATTTAATTCTCCATTAAATGAAAGTGTCCCCCCCCCCCCTCCTCATTTCCCCTCTGCACCTTCGGAGGGCAGTGCGTGTGGGAGACAGAAGGGAGAAAAATCAATTCGCCATACAATTAGTTATTAAACCTTTTCCCAGAAGGTTGCCGCGATGCGATGCATGTGGAGGCTTCTAATTTAGTTTTTCAATTTAGCTTAAATGTGAATCAGATAAAAGTCACCTGCTGACAACACGCCGATTGAACCGCCGGACACCCTGAAGTTCTCCAGTCTGAACTTTCCAGCGAGAGGAGACGTCGATTTCTGACGAAGTCACAATCCTCAAAGAAAAAGCCGGGGTAAATGTAAAGATTTGCTCGTTGCTTAGAAACGTTAGAAGTAGTTTGAACGGGTAAGATGCTACAGAAGAAAGTGTAGGGAGAGGGTCTTCTCTTACTCCCGTGTTAGACACACATCTGCCATGATTAAATATTGAGCTGTGAATCACCAGAAGCTGCAGCGCTCAAGTTCAAGAGCTGTGAAGGGTGACGTACAAATCTACTTCATGGTATTTAATAATTACATTATCATGAATCCTATATATGGTGGAAGCCTGTGTTATCTTATGAACATGTGTACTCTGTTGTAGGACATTATAATTAATACACCGTAATGGAAATGCATTATTTTATTCTCAGCGGTGCACGAGAGCGACTATAAGTATATACACTTTTACTTTCGGAACATTTTGAGTGACAGACTGGAGTTTGAGTTCTTCTTCCACTGCTGTCTGAATTGTTAGGTGTGTATCTAATCCAATCCACTTTATTTATATAGCACAGTTTAAAAACAGAGGGTTTGCCAAAGTGCTTCACAATGAACATAACATTATAATAAAATATAATATTACACGAAAAGATAAAAGCACACATAAGAATAAATAAAAGGCACATAAAGGCTGTGGACAGACAGTGAAAGCATACACATAGGTATGACCGTATGACACAGCTCAGACTGACTGGTAAGCGAGGGAAAAGAGGTGGGTCTTTAGGCGGGACTTAAGAGCTTCAAGAGTGGGCGACAATTTTACATATGGGGGGGGGGCATCTACCGATGAGAACGCTCGGTCTCCCCGGGTCTTTTCTTTGTTTTTGGGACTACCAGCCGATCAGCCGACCTCAAAGCCCTTGAGGGGGTGTACACCTGTAAGAGGACGGAGATGTCCCCACCCTCTGGAACTCCCTCCCCCAACACATCAGAGACTGCACTGACCCCCACACACCTCTTCAGACTGGCTTTTAATCTGTGAATTATGCTGTGTTGCTGTTCTAATAACTTTTAAATGTTATTTTATCTTGTTCTAATAACTTTTAAATTCTATTTTATCATGTTTTATCACCACTGTAAAGCGTCTTTGAGCACCTGGAAAAGCGCTTTGAAATGCAATGTATTATTATTATTATGTACTCCGGGGCCAGCCCATTAAGAGATTTAAAAACAAACAAATCTTAAAATGGACAGGAAGCCAGAACTGGTGTGATGTGGTCATGCTTGCGGGTTCCTGTAAGCAGCCGCGGTGTGTGTTAATTGTGACTTTAAAGTATTTAAGATTATTTAAAGCACACAAAGCAAATCTGATGAAGCAACATGCAAATCACAAAGTTTGCTTTATGGTGTTTTCTACGTGTGCTGGTATCGATGTATTCTTCAAAACACATCGTTGTTGTAGTTAAGTGTCTAGTAGTGTTTGCGCTGCTATTTTGATGTATTTTGGTTTACTGTGGGCGACCCTGCACCCAGGAGAGAAGCACATATTCATGTCATATAACATATCTATTATATATATATTTATATATCTGGCCTCCTTGTAAGATGTCAGTTTTGCTGTACGTTTTTGACACACATAAAAAGACATCTCTCTTGTATCAGAACGCCGGCGAACTCGAGGATACTGATGAGAAATGCTCAGTTCACTTCTTTTTAATGTCCTTCGGTATAAAGCAGTTCTATCGTGGTGCTGCTACGAGGAGAGAAGCACTGCTGCACGGGGTGTCTCTCTCTGGGGCGACTGTGGCTGTGAGGGAGTGCGGTCGTCTTTCAACCAGAAGGTTGTGGGTTCGATCCCAGCCCGTGCAGCCAACATGTCGATGTATCCTTGGGCGAGATACTTAACCCTGAGTTGCTCCCGATGGCCGACGGCGTGTGAATGTGTGTGAATGTTAGTACCTCCTAGAGCAGGGGTGTCAAACTCAATTTCATCAGGGCCAAATCAGCATTATGGTTGCACTCAAAGAGCCGGTTTTAACTTTAAGTCTATATAAAAATACATATATAAATATTTAATATATAAAATAATGTATTGTATTACATTATTATCTCTGCATTGGATTATTATCGGATAGGGTAATAACTTCAGATGCTTACACATTGGACAGTCCCTTACCATTGAGCCACTTGGAGTTGTACTGGGCGGTGCGGAGAGGAGGAAGACCCCCCAGGCTGCGGTAGATGGCAGGGTCTCGCCCGGAGAAGTCCATGGCGGTGGCGGCGTAGAGTTCGCCGCTGGAGGTGATGAGCGCGGTGGAGTTGTGCAGCGGGTTGTACGGACACCGAGCCATCCCGCTGATCTGATCGTGGATCTCCGTCAAATTTGTCAGCTGCAACACAGAGAAAAAGAGGGTGAGGAGAGAGGGAGGGCAGTTTAGGGGGAAATCCTGAATGTACTCCTCAAATATCAGAGTACACGTGATAGCAAAGGCATCCCAACTGTAGCTGAGAACATGACAGGATGTGTGATTACCTAGAAGTAATGTACTGTCAAGACAGGACTGTCTTCTGAGTGGTTAAACATTTCTAATGGTGTACCACAAGGTTCTGTTTTAGGACCACTTTTATTCTCCATATATATTAACAGCGTAGGTGAACATGTGGATGAAGCTACTTTACATTTTTATGCGGATGATACTGTGATGTATTGTGCAGGTCCCACCATTAAGGAGGCTGTTGTTAAATTACAAGCTGTTTTTAACACTATTCAGACTCAGCTCTCTGAATTAAAGCTTCTTTTAAATGTGGATCAAACCAAGGTAATGCTCTTTTCAAAAGCTAAAAAGACACCAGAGCCTGTTTTAGATATTGTAACTACGCAAGGAACAAGACTTGAAGTTGTTGCCTGTTACAAATACCTTGGTATCTGGCTTGATGATTGTCTCTCTTTTAAACTTCATGTCACTAATCTGCTTAAAAAGCTGAGGGTGAGGCTAGGTTTCTTCTACAGGAACAAGTCCTGCTTCTCGCTTGAGGCCAGGAAAAGGCTCTGTGACCTTTGACCTGTGCTGGACTATGGTGATCTGGTCTATATGAATGCACCTGCCCATTACCTGGAAAAGTTAGATGCTGCGTATCACAGCGCTCTGAGACGTGTTACTAACTGTAAAGCACTTACTCATCACTGTACCCTGTATACCAAGGCAGGTCTGCCTTCACTAACTGTACGGAGGCTCAGTCATTGGTACACTTTCATTTACAAAGCCATGTTGGGTAAACTACATTTTTATATCTGCTCTCTGATCTCTCGGCGAATTGAAAGTACGTACTGCCTGAGATCTCATGATGTTGTTTTATTAAATGTGCCAAGTGCTAGGACTGTCTCAGGGAAGAAAGCTTTCAGATGTGCAGCTCCACTAACTTGGAACAGTCTGCAAACCTGTTTAAAACTGAGCACTTTGGTTCCCCTGCATCACTCTGAAACTCGGCTGGGTGCCATGCTGTCTGATGCTCATGGTACCTGTCACTGTGAATAGAGTCTGTAAACTGTACATAATGTTGTGTGTCGTCCTTATTGTTGTTCTGTTGTTTTTATGTTACATGTGTAACTAATGTCCTGCAGGTCACCCTTGAAAAAGAGATCTCAAGGGGCTTCACCTGGTTCAATAAAGGCTACAAACAAGAAGAGCATCAGGACGGTTTGAGGCAGATGATAGCTATATGATTAACATGATGATTCAGCCTCTATGGAGAGAGACATCAAGCATGCTCATTTCTGACGTGGAGCTAATCTGAAGTAAACATTGAATACTGCTTTCTAGTCCTCCATCTTGTGACTGTGTGACTCCCTCTCTTGGATATCAGCATGTGAAGGACACTGCTCAGGAACTAGCTGATGCTCTGTATGTGAGGACTCCTTCCCTTCTGGAGAGGATCACAGAAACATGGATCCTGAGGCTGAAGCTCAAGCCGGGGACCAGGGATTATTAAAAGTCAGATTTTTTCCGATCTTTGAGAAAAAGTCAAGATTTTTTAGATGTTTGAGAGAGTCAGAATTTTGAGGAAAATACTAACAAATTCTCTTTTTTTTTTTTTTGACTACTTCCATTCTTGAGAGGATAATCAATACATGGCTAATCTGAAGTAAACATTGAATACTGCTTCCTATTCCTCCATCTTGTGACTGTGTAACTCCCTCTCTTGATATCAGCATGTGAAGGACACTGCTCAGGAACTAGCTGATGCTCTGTATGTGATGACTCCTTCCCTTCTGGAGAGGATCACAGATACATGGATCCTGAGGTTGAAGCTTTAACCAGGGAGATTTTCTTCTAACAAGGGGAAACTCACACATGCAGTAATGATCATTTTGGTGTTTCGTTTCTTTCCGTTAACTGTCAAGTGGGAACTAAGTATTTTATTTTTCTAAGTTGTTGTGTTTCTCTTATTTTCCTACGGCACTGTTATGATTGGCTGTGAATAAGAACATATGAAGGACAGAGAAAGGGCAGGTAATATAAGATTATTTTCTTCTCCCTGCTGCTTTTCGGGTACGGTTCTGTAAGTAATTGTTATACATTAAGTTGTGCACACCGTGAACGGAACAAATACAAATGGAATTATGTGATATTCGCGTTGAATGTTTACCCGAGTTTAACCCCAGGAAATCAACAGATAGACAGGAAGGAGGAACAACAGAAGCTGACAGGTATAGCCAAAACACAACATGGAGAAAATGAGTTTCCCCTTGAGCGAAGAAACACAAACAAAGATGCATTTCTCCTCATTGTAAAAACACCTGCATATAAATATAGCACCGCGTTTCAAAGGGCAACATCAAAATGCAAACCGGAGAGGTCTGGTAATGTTTTGTTTGTTTCTGCCAATATGCAAATGAGCAAAAAACACCCAATCTCATTATGTTTTGTTTTGAGAAACACACACTGCGATACGAGCAAACCTTCAGGAGCACAGAACGTAATCAGAGGACGCATTTTGAATCATTAGCAACACGAAGACACACAGAGACGCAGCCTGACAGCAAAGCAATAACTACAACTGGATTATTAAATGGAGTTCGAGTGGCTGTTGTCTCTGCCGGACATCCAGCTGTGTGTCTGCTTATAACATTATTAAACCACATATTGAGAAGCAGCTCGGGGTCAAAAGAAGGCTTGATGCGAGACGCAGTCGTCCCTCGGATTCTGCCTTTGATATTCTGCCAAAGAAACTCCCTGCTTTTAAAAATACTTCACAGCACGACCCGGCTTACTGCACTTTTCCCTCGATTAAAAAAAAGGACAGGTCATAGCTCGGTGACTCCGAAGACCCACAAACGAAGCAATGCATTTCTCAAATCCAAGATGTAATTACTATATTTGATGGTGCGAAAGTAAACAAAGTACGGAGGATTAGCTCATCGTCTGCGCTTCCATACGAGCTTCAATTCTGACGGAAAGCAAAAAAAATGATTGCACCAAAATGATAATTAAAGTGATTTAATTTGCAATGAGTTTTCTGTCAAATCCATCAAAGCTCCACAGAGGACTCCCCGTGACAGCACAGATCCCTCCTCCACACATTTTGAATAATCTGTAGACTTCCTCTCAGGGGGCGAGACTCGTCTTCGGTCAATGTCCTGGAGACGGTCGACTTGGCTCAAAGGTCCTGTTAACCCCCGACCGAGAGCTCAACAGAGCAGCCCTGTGTCTCCACCGGGCCGAGATGAAAGCCCTGTATTCACGGGGCTCATTCTGCGGTTTGGGTCAATTGGGAGTATTTGGATAGCCGGGAGGAGGAGATGGACGGACTGCAGTGCATCCGTTGCATTTTGAGGAAGAGGAGCGAAAGTCTTCTCTGGTGCAGCTGTGCGGGTGAAGTGACGTTGAATGGCTCTGATAGAGACTTTTAGAAAGAGACAGCGCTCACAGTAGGGTGCTGTGTCTGATGCTACTTAAGGCTGCATTTTAAATTCAAATAAAGACAGGAAATCTAGCCATAAGCTTTATTCAAGAGACAGGATTTTCATTGATATTCCAGGGTTGCCAACTTTGGGCACCTGGCTGGACTGAGATTTTGGTATCATGGGTTTGATTACACATGAGCACGCAATGACTGCTATCGTGTCAGTAGCGGACCTTAGCATATATATAAGATATATACAATATACGAATACACAATATTGGAAGTCCCCGGAGTTGGGGAAGGCTTCAGTAGAAGCTGCTGGGAGTCCCAGCAGCTTCTACTGAAGCCTTCCGAGTAAACGGCCAGAACGCCGACACCTCCTCATCTCCTCCGCTCCCATGTTTTATCTTGTGTTGCCATAAGTTAGTCTCTCTGCGTTTCTGCGCGGGGCTAATGCTAATGCTAATAATGCTAATGCTAATAATGCTAATGCGAGGATAATAAAATGGCGGTTCACAAAAGTTGTTGGGAGTTTGACGGGGCGTGGTTTGCAACCCGCCCAGCCAATCAGACTCAAAGTCATTACAGGAGTAAGGTTACTTTCTCATTTACAGAAATTATAGAAAAGTTGTACGAAAAATGTAAAAGATTATTGTATGATATTAATATCAAGCTATGTGTGCATTGTACCACTTCATACAACAACAATCAATATATAGAAAGAATGCAATGATTACAATGACAGCTACAAAATGGCATCTATGACTAAGAGTTTAAAATGGAGGAATATTACTGTGATCTTTTATTTAAAGACATCCTTCTGCAGTATTCTCAATATCCTCATCGTCACCATCAGTGGCAGCTCGGCTAAAAGTCAGATGGATTAACATGTGTTTAATGTATAACCTCGGAGGACTTATTCAACTTAAATGAGTGTTCTGCGGCTCCTCTGTTCATCCATCACCAACCATCGTAAATCTGTCTGAGCGTTAGTCCTGAGCCCCGATCAGTGTTTCACATTAACGGACATTCAGCGGCTGATGAAATACTGCGATAATAATGTTATGGCATTTCCACTATATGTATTTTCACAGCAGTAAACAGCCATTATGCGCCTGTGACCTTTGGGCGTAGTGCTGGTGGACCAAAACAAAGTCAAGGTGGTAAACTGCGGCTGCCTCCAGATCCCACCGATGGAACTGTTTAATAAGGTAAGCAATAATCTGACATTTTACATGTTGCTCCACACTTACCGTCAGTAGGCACTTGTTATTACCAAGAGAAACGTGGGTTTGAGCTCAAAACACTGTTAACCCTTAGATGCCCGAGTGGCTACTCTCGTCCATAAGTGGGTCAAAAAGGACCCGTATTAGAATAATGTGTGTTTTCATGCCATTTTGGTAAAGAGAAATCACTTGTATAATATTTAGTATTATAGTTTGGTTCACACTAGAAATATTTTATATTACATTTTTCACTATTTATAATTTCAGATTTTTTTTTTACATTTTGAAAAAAAACGTTTTGAACATATCGATGCAAAGATCTCCGGTATTCTGAGACCCTCACGGTATCCCAGTCCCTTTTCAAAACTCATCTCCTCTTGTCTACTCAAAGCCCCCCCCCCCATCAATCCATGCCGGTTGATCAAGTTTGATAGTCCTACACCCCCCACCCTAACCTTCCCTTATATTGTAAAGCGACTGTGAGTCCTTGAAAAGCCCAATACAAATATAATGTATTATTATTATTATACTGACAGGTATCAGATAGTGCTGTGTAAAATAATCTCCCTGAGAGGTGCCACTTGTGATGTCGTCTGTGGTCTACAGTGAATGTAGTCCTGACAGCAACAGGTGATAAGAATCAAAGGTTCCCGTAGGATCCCATAGGAAATGCATGCGGGTCATTTTTGACCCACTTATGGAAGCTTGGGGTAGAAATACAAAAACTACAATTTCAAATTTGAATGGCATGATATCCAAAACATGTTTTTTGAGGAATCGCTGGAATATGAAATGATCAAAAAATGTAATTACAAAGATACTTCAAGGAAACCACTTCACCGCCTCAACAAAGACCCACTTATGCATCTAAGGGTTAAACAGGGAGCAGCAGGTTACAAAGTGCATAAAGAAACGTGTGTGGCCTTCACTGACTTACTTATCTTTGCTTTTTAAAGACTGTTTTTAAATGCCATTTTCTTAACGTCTTTCATTTTTGTAAAGCACTTTGATTTGCCCTGTGTTGAAAGGTGCTGTATAAATAAACTTGCCTTGCTGGAACATAAACTGCTTTTACTGTTGTTATAAGATAACGATAAGATAACATGTACTTCATGAATCCCCAATTGAGAATAGTTTTTGTTGCAGCAGAGTACTGAGTATTGCACATAGTTAGAAATAGAGTAGAAAATCAACAATTATAGAATATAACATCTCAAAATAGAAGCTAAAAGAGTGAAAACATCAAAGCTGACCGTGAAGATAAAATATATTGATTATATGAACTCTATTGAAAAGCTAAATTACAGCTAACACAATATCAATTGGATATTATTTACATTAGTGTGCAAGAATGGAAAATTCAATTTAAATAAAAGTGTGAAGGGTTATTGCACAGTACACTGTTTTACATGTATTGCACCACCGGTATTAACGCTACTTAATATGCATTGTTTTTGTGTTTTTATTGCATTACATGTTTCTTACTGCACTATATTTTTAAATGTATATTATATATATATTTTACTAGCATGCAACTTATGCTCATTTCTTTGTGTGTGCACTGGGACCCTGATGCAATGCTTTTATTGCACTGTAGATGTATGACAATAAAATGTCTCTTATCCTATATCTTAAAACACGGGATTTAGAGGACTTAGTGGACACATAAAAGAGATTTGAATACAAAAGATGAAAGGCAATGACTTCATGTAAAGAAACATTTATTTTACTGCTGGATATATCAAGTCTATTATTGCATTATTGTGCTATATGTATTGTCTTGTATCTTGCTGCATTTTTTGTTAATGATGTCCTTTTGCACCGAGGCCAGGAACACAACGTTATGACTCTCTATCAGTGGCGAGCCGTGACTTTTATAGCTCGGCCCTCTGACCCCCCCTGAGCCATCATGAACGAGCTTATGCTAATCATAAATCTATCGATCATAAATCTATCGATTAGATTTATGACTCGAAAATAATAAAAGTAGGGTAGACATGTGGATATTATCCGGCTGAACAAAACGTGCATTTATCTAACAGGTTCGTTTTCCACAGACCTTATTTCCAGCTATTTTCCAAAACCCTCTGGAGAAATCCTGTTGCCTTCTGTCGAGGGAATCCGAGCGCAGCTTACTTCCGGGTTTTAGGACGCGTCACTGCACCACTTGCACATACCTCACAGCGGGCGGAACTTGTCATAAAGTCCGCGAAAATAAAGCCCGCCCATTTAGAGGGAAGATATGATTGGTCAATTGTACTGTCATTTGACATTACTCTCTCGTTGAGTTACTCTAGCGCAGGGGTGCCCAACCAGTCGATCGCGATCGACCGATCGATCGCAGCGAGATTCCCAGTCGATCGCGAGATGGGTCTAAAAATAGAACAACAATATTCTGTTTTATCGTTAATGTCCTATAACATAATCTTCCCTGCCAGAATAATGCACTTGAACGCACCAAAGCTTTGTGATTGGCCGGCGTGACCCCATGTGTGGGGGCGTGGCTGGTGGACAGTGGGCACTATTTCGCTGACGTTCTCCGTGTCAACAGGAGTGACAGTCTGCACACAAATAAGACCGCAATTATGGCAGAAGCAAAAAAGCCCAAAATATATAATTTTCACTCCGAGTGGGAGGATGATCATTTTTGTATCTATTCCAATTCAAAGTCCATCTGTCTCGTCTGCACTGCGAGCGTGGCTTTATCGAAGAAGGGTAATTTAGGAGCGGCATTTCAAAACAGTGCTCAAACGCTACGAGACGGAATTCCCTCTGCCCTACGCTCCAAAAGGGGAGGGGCCTGAGAGGACTGCTAAATGCACAGCAGTCCATTTTCACCAGGCCCAACAACAAGAGCAAGGCTGCTACCAGAGCATCTTATCGTGTCAGTCACGTTCTTGCGAAACACATGAAGTCTTTCAAAGACGGCAAAGTTGTGAAAGAAGCTTTCTTGGAGGCTGCCGACGCGCTTTTTGGGGCACAGTAAAAATAACAGAAGCATTTCAACAGGTTTTTGATATAATAAAGACTCAAGTTAGATACCATTATTAATCAGCTGTAAGTTTGAATTTGTTTGAACTTATTCATTATAATTATTGTACAAAATGGTATAAGAATGCAAACTTAAATTGATTATAGTCTATTATCAATTCAGGTTAAGAAACTAGTGTTGCTGGCATCCTATTTTAAAAGGCATTTATTTTTATACTCGACTAAAATGCAACAAAAAAAGGGTTTGATTCTATTAATTTTTTATTGCACTTTGGCAGCAGATTCCCGTGTAGCTTCAGATCTGAGTTGTCTTATTAGTAAGCCTCATTTATACTTTTGTAGCAACACTTTTTTATATAATGGCAAAGAAAGGGTTCAGAGTCTTTTCTTTTTCTCCTGTGTCATATGTGGCAGCACTGTTCAATGTTTCTTAAACATTACCCACTGTAGTGACGTGTGAATAAACTCCAACTCTGTATCAACAACACTGTTGTGTAACTTCAGTTAAATACTTGTATGTGTGTAGATTAGAAAGAGGTAAAATAAAGGATCTGCAGTATTTTATGGAGTATTAAAGGTCAGTTTTATACAAGTAGTGTGTATTTACCTGGTAGTAGGCTGTCAGTAATGGCTACGCCTCTCTATTTGGACTGGTAGATCTCGGCAGACTGGCAACTTTAAAAGTAGCTCTCGGTTCAAAAAAGGTTGGGCACCCCTGCTCTAGCGGGCCCTCTGTGAATGTAGAGAGGGACCAACAAGCTCTCCCGTCTTCACATAACTCGCAGAGACGGCATTTAACCCTTCACACACATCAACAGAAACTGAACAGGCAGATTCGAAGGATTTATTTCTTTGGAAATGTTATTTTAAATACAATTAAATCATGTTATTTTGGTAAAACTAAAAATGTAACAACAAAAAAATATTAAAAAAAAAACGTTTTTTTTTTATGTTTTCAATTTTTTTTTTTTTAATAATAATACATGAGACTTATTATAGCGCTTTTCATGAAACTCAAAGACGCTTTGACAGATAATTAAGAGGAGAAAAAAAGACAAGAGAAAACAAGATAGAGATAAACAGAACAGAAAATAGGGGGAGGGGGGTGGTCAGTGGTTGAATGCAGTGTTGAACAGGTGGGTTTTGAGTGATGTTTGGAGTCGGGCGGTGGTGGCGAAGTCGATAGGGACTTGGCTTGGCAACTGAAAGGTCACCAGTTCAAGTCCCCGGCAAGACCAAGTGCTACCGAGGTGTCCCTGAGCAAGGCACCGTTCCCTACACTGCTCCCCGGGCGCCGTTCAAATTGGCAGCACACTGCTCCCAACACTAGGATGGGTCAAATGCAGAGAAACTATTTCCCCACGGGGATTAATAAAGTATATCAAATATCATGTTTTGAATGCTGTGAGGGAGGAAGAATCTCTGATGGATTGGGGTAGTGAGCTCCAGAGGGGGGGTGCAGCAACGGAGAAGGCTCTGCCACCCAAGGACTTGAGGTTGGTCCGGGTGGGGAGGGACAGGAGGTTGGCGGTAGCAGAGCGGAGGGAGCGAGTGGGAGTGTGTCTGTGGAGGAGGTCAGTCAGGTAGGATGGGGCCAGGTGATGGAGGGCTTTGTACGTCATCAGGAGGATCTTGTACTGAATGCTCTGGGGGATGGGGAGCCAGTGGAGCTTGATGAGGACGGGTGTAATGTGTTCACGGATTTTTTAAATATCTTAGGCTCTCACAGAGGCCTAGAGGGCCCTGACGGCTCGCCACTGCTCTCCATAGATGTATGGCAAATAAGTCTCTTTTAACTATTAATCCTAGAAAATGTGATGAAGAGGACTGTGTAGAAAGATTAAAGAGAGAAGAAGAGTGAACACATCCCATTAGACCAACATGTAGAAGAAGAATGATTTGATAATAACTTCAATCACGCAGGAAGAAGGGCGCAGATGGGACAAGGATAATTAGTCGTAGGTCATCGGCATATTATCGGGAGTAATGAGCTTAAGGCAATATTTTGATTAGGATGTTGAACAAGTTTGAGGAAACACGACTTCTGGATGCTTAATAACGTTCATCTCATAATGAGCCTGCATGCCTGAGTGCATGGTGTGACACGACGAGCACGGCTCCGTCACATCCCGATGAAGTGTGCTGAGCAACCTTGGCCTTTCCTGCTGACGTTGTCACTTTGATCAATAACAATTCATATGTGTGAACAGGCTCACCCGGCATGACATATCCCCGAGCTGAAGGATAATGACTGATTAAGGAGCTTAATATTTCACATGTTATTTATACACTTAAGACACAAAGCATCTCTGACTGTTTAAGGTACCGAAAAGCAACTATGCAATATATTACAAAACGTTTTTAACACCGTAATGTGTCAACAACAGTGAATAATACCAATATACTAATAGTAATAATCTAATATTGCCACACATATAATAAGATATGACATATGGATGACATTATCATGCAGAATAATTCACTTTTTATACTTTAGTTACAATTTCTTGACAACACTTCCTGCACTTTTCAGAATGCAGGACTTTTACTTGAAATTAAGTATTTTGACATAAATGTACTTTTATTTAAAGGGGACCTATCGTGCAAAATGCACTTTCTGATGTGTTGTATACATCACCATGTGTCCCCGGTGCGTCGGGGAACTCACGCAGCGTCAGGAAATAAAACCCTCTCTCTTTCCCTCCGTACCCAAATCTCTAAAAACGGGGAACAACGGAGCTGATCCAGATGTGCGCCCGATATGACGTAATATCTGAAATGTGGACCCACGGCCCAATCAGAAACGTTGCTATCAGAAACAATGCCCGACTGTTTTGGACGTAATATGGTCGGTGCTTACATTAGCATCGCTAACACTCAGAGCTAACCTGTGCTGGAGAGCATGTGTGTGAAGAAGCAGGAAGGAACTCACCTTGTGGTGTAACCGGCAAGAGAGAAAGCCTTTGAGCTCCAGACTGTTTCAGATCCTTGATAATCCATGATATGGCGTTTCATCACGGCAGCATTTAGTTTAGACGGTAGCTGCCGGGTCCCGCATAAGCTCCGCCCCCTCCTCTTTTATCAATTTATTAAAGCTTTATACCCGAATCAGCACTTTTGAAACAGGAAGTGAAATAGAGGGATATGAGGCATGGCTAGAATGGGTGATCTGTTTGGTATTTTGAGCAAAACACTTCATAGACATGTTTTTTATATATTTGTATATATCTGAAACCTATGCTATTGCCTAAAAATAGCATGATAGGTGACCTTTAAGTAAAGCATCTTAATACTTCTCCTAGCTACATCGTAATCCAGCAATTTAATATTATTCTGGAATGGACCGTTAAGCATTTAGAGTACTTTCACTTTTGATACTTTCAGTATACATTGATGCTGGTACGCGTGTACTTCTACATCATTTTGAACGCATACCTTTGAATATTGCAACCTTTACTTCTTCCAAACCTGCCTATGTGTACCTTTTGTCTGTATTAATCCTGCTGTGTGACAAATAAAGGATTTCTGATTTCTAAGCACTGACACAC
>NC_047522.1:608177-642314 GCF_902827115.2 Pseudochaenichthys georgianus | reverse complement strand
TGGTGTGGGTGTGTGGTGTGTGTGTGTGTGGGTGTGTGTGTGTGTGTGTGTGGGGTGTGTGTGTTGTGTGTGTGTGTGTGTGTGTGTGTGTGTGTGTGGTGTGTGTGTGTGTGTGTGTGTGTGTGTGTGTGTGTGTGTGTGTGTGTGTGTGTGTGTGTGTGTGTGTGTGTGTGTGTGTGTGTGTGTGTGTGTGTGTGTGTGTGTGTCAGTTCACATTCCAGGCCAAGCGGGCTATTCTCAGCAACCACACATCAGCACACGTCGCACAGCAGCCCCCGAGTCCCTGCTCAATGTAGGCGCTAAAAAGTGGTTTGGCTAATCGCCGGGGAGGAGAAACCTGGTAATGGTCCGAAACCTTCCTCGTTCGTGCTCAGGGTGAACATCAATCATAACACCATGCAGAATTACAACTTTCAATCAGCACTCTAATCGCTGCAGAATGGCTGATTGGATCATTACGAGGCGATTTCTATCACATTTGAGATATTCAAAGCAGATTTCCAGGACATCACGGCGATGTCTGTGAGCCTGGTAGTGGGGGATATTGTGGCACTCATCGGCTACTAAAGCCTTCTTATCTGACGGCCCTGCCTCAAATGGTGCAGACTCAGAGTAGAGCCGAAGTGCCGGTGTCATTAGGAAACATTAAAAAGCTCATTAACATGCTTTGTTCAGACTCCTAAGATGGATGCGTCCCGATCCCAAATATGTCTGGAATCGCTGCCGTTAAATAATAATTCACGCTTTATCAGCTGCTTTACAAAAGACCCGCTTTCTGTTCCGAAATAGAGGCGCACGGGGGAAACAAAGGACGATGAGAGGACCGGGATTCAATTAGTGAGCGGACCGTGGTGGGGGGGAAATACATATCCATCATGGCGCTGGCTCCTTTTCCACTATAGTTGTTTCTCCACCGGTGAGGTGGAGAAAAGCAACTATAGTGGAAAAGGAAGCCAGCTGTCAAATGATGATTATGGCTTCGTGCAACTACTTAATCTGCGCATTGACATTGCATATGAATAATATTGTACTTACTAATGTATGTAAATGGCAAAACAATTGACTGCAAAGTTCCCAAAAAATACATTGACATGCTTATCAGACAATGATACAACTTTAGGACCTTAAGGAAGTTGCCTAAAAAGAAAGGTTATCCACTAATTACATAATCGGTCTCGTTGCCAATGTAAGCTTATAATAATAGTATTGTTGTGACCAATTTCATATTTTGACAGACCGTGCAGGATTATTTGACCCATCCATATACAGCTATTACCATAAATCATGATTTATTTAGTTTGAACTACACTAAAGTCCCTTAAAGGGCCCGAGTCACGGCCTTTCTACTGATCATAATTCCATCATTGAGGTCTACTAGAATAGATTTACATTGTTCAATGTTCCAAACTCACATGGGTTTCTCACAGCATCTCTGTATAGTATGTGTATTCACTCTCCCCCCCCCCCCTGTGAGCCCAGTGTGCTCCGATTGGTCGGTACGTTGCGAGGCTCCTTGCGAGGCTCCTTGCGAGGCTCCTTGCAAGGCTCCTTGCTGCGAGTAGCGGACAGGTTTCCGGGTCGGCGATACAGCGAGAACAAGCGAAACTCATCCTGAGCACACACACACCTCACAGTCCGAAGTAAAACCAATAGTGTGGCTTGATATTGAGAAAGAAAAAGGTTTATAGCGCTGTGAGAAACGGGTCTGCTGAGAGCGTTCCTCCACCATTCCAACTCGTCTATTACCAACCAGGGAGCTCTATGCAAGTCAATGGGACTCCCTGTTAGTTAGCCAGGGGTCCTGGTGAGGGAGGGGCTCCGCGGATTGGTCCATTTGGGCCAAATCCGGTCATTTGTTGTTGATCTGAGTGTTCACACGTCACAGAATCCAGGAAGCAAACAATGGAGAAGAGAAATCTCCAACGAGGCGTTCTGGGGCAGCAGACAGGTCTTCTCTGTGTTAGAGTTCTACTCGCTACAGGGTGCACTTTGAGGGTGTGAGACTCTGCAGACCTTCACATTCAGAACAACCTACATAGCACAAGGGGACGGGTGATAACCGGAACAGCCTGACACGGGACCTTTAACTGACTTGGAAAACCTATTATAACCTAATGCTAGCATGTTGTGTGCCAAACAAACTAATGTAGTTTTCCTGTTCCATACATGATGGGAGCTTTATAACGGTTTTGATAATCATTCTACCTGCAAGACTGCTCCTGTTTCTTGCAATATTGGACTTACTTTTAGTAATAATGTCCCCCTTTCATATATCAGCAACTACTTGGCTCTATTTCTTTCAAAAACCAACACAAAATGAAATGATAAAGCAAGATTTCGATGCAGGAATCCAGAGCGAGGAGAGGGAACTCGGCCCGGTCGGCAGCAGTTCAGGAAAGCTGAATAAATAAAAGATTCCTCTGCTGCGACGCTGTGTGCGTCCGCCCTCTCTACTGCCCCCTGTAACGTGTGCAGTCCTCAGAGAGGATCCTTTGTGCTCAGGGCCTCCTGTCAGTCTCACACTGTGGGGCTTTTGTCGCAAAGAGGTGGGTTCAGGACAGACACCAAGGGAGCGAGAGTGGGAAGGGAGGAGAGGAAAATGA
The DNA here is from genome assembly GCF_902827115.2 of Pseudochaenichthys georgianus. Taxonomy (NCBI): domain Eukaryota; kingdom Metazoa; phylum Chordata; class Actinopteri; order Perciformes; family Channichthyidae; genus Pseudochaenichthys; species Pseudochaenichthys georgianus. The sequence goes on along the minus strand of NC_047522.1, from coordinate 639,711 downwards.
GAGTCCAAAGCAGGAGTCCGCCAGAACAAAAGAGACAGTGTGGGCAGCGTGGAGGAGGAGAGGAGCTGAGCACGCTTCCCAGACATGATTCTGAATACATCTGGCATCAAGAGGGTCCGGAGAACACGCTCGCCGCCGACAGCTGTCCAGATCCATGAGACGTCTGGCGGAGCGTCTCCAAACACGAGGAGTGAGAGTGAGAGCTGGACAAATCCGGCCGGGGGAAATCTAATCTCGTTTTATGAATAGCTGATCTCGCCTTTTGATGTGCTGGCATAATATTTGCTTTTCACACGCGGATGTCTGCTGATGCAAACTGCTGAAAGATTCACACGTGAAATCGGTCTTGATGTCACGTCTCCACACGAATCATCTTAGGAGATAAGTCGCAGATGTATGGACCCCCTGTTCCGCCTCTTACAACCTGAGGGGGGGATTTCACTCTCTGCATGTAAATGGCCGAGTTAGTTCTAGTGATTGAATTAGCTTCCAGAGCGATGGAGGGCCGTTTTTGGAAGCTACTGATTAGCCGCGCTAATTGTCCATCTGAAGAAGAAGTGTAATTGCGAGAGCCAGGCCCCGTGAAATACAACATGTGGTGACTGGAGAGAGGCTTTTGTCTGCCTGTTCCGTCTTGACGACCCAACAATAGAAGGGGAGTGAAGACACGTGCACAGTGTACATCTGAACAGTGAGTGTTGCCAGGAGGAGTGTTATGGATAGTGTCTGGAGTGAATACTCGTTCAGTCTGTGCTGTGTTGAGTGGGGAACGATGCCACTGATCCCGCTCCTCCTCCCGGTGCTTATTGACTAATGCAGCGTAGCTCTGAAACTCTGCCGCAGCGTCTGCATCCTGTTTTCCGGTCAGCGTGGAAACCGCACGCTGATATTGGATTCTTGCTCTCTCAACGTCTTCTTACATTAACACCATTCCTTAGGACAGGGGTGTCAAACTCAAGGCCCGGGGGCCAAATCCGGCCCGCGACTTCATTTTATGTGGCCCGCAAGAGATTGCAAAGAATATTATAATACGTTTATTATACGGTTACATACTACTTTACAGTATCTACATATGTTCATTTTAATTAATTTCTTATTTTATAGTTATTTATTTATCTTTTTTGTATCCTTAATTGTATTAATCTGTGTGAATCTGTGCTGTCCTGTTTTTCAATCTCACCCTGTTGCTGTTAAACTACTGCATTTCACCACGGGGATTAATAAAGGTTAGTTTATCTTATTTTACAGAAGCACATTGCCCATAAACTACATGTCCCACAATGCATCTCATGTTGTGACATGAAGAGACTTTCAATTGTTACCCCTCAACTTCTGCTTTCAGACGTAGTTAATTATGAAGTTATTACCCTATCCAATAATAATCCAATGCCGAGGCAATAATATAATATAACACATTATTTCATATATATTATGTATTTATATATGTATATTTATATAGTTACAACCGGCCCTTTGAGTGCAACCATAATGCTGATGTGGCCCACGAGGAAATTGAGTTTGACACCCCTGCCTTAGAATATAGTTGATCCAACAAGCTCTTATTGAGACCACAAATTAGCAAAGATATCTGGGCTGTATGCCCGCAATTATTCAACTGTGCAATTCTAACAACACTTTAAGCTGTAATTTCAAGCAATTATCTGTCTTTTACTGTGTATATCGTTATTAATACTTATACATCACTGTATATATTATTATATACATCTTTTTAAATATTTATTGTTCGATATATTGTAGTAAGATGCGTATTTCACTTATTTCTTTATATTCATATGTTTAATATACCTTTTTTAATCTTATTGCTTTTATTTTCTAATGTTAATTATCAGATCTTACATTTAATTCAATATTTTATTATAGATATTCATATTTGTCAGGGAATAGTTCGCCCTGCATGTCCTCCTTCGCCCTGTGACGCAGACGCCCTGACCCTCGAGCAGCCGCTATCTCCCTAAGGAGGGGCCGCCCTAGCAAGTCGTTGTTGCCAGTTTGTGAGCGGGCCGCTCTCGGTCAGAGATAGTTATAGCTGTGGGACACCTGGAGCACTTCCTTCTCGGGGTGTGGAGGACCCCGAGCCATAAGAGACAACATGTGATTCAGTGTCCTCAGCTGTTTAGTCTCTCTATTGAGAATGTTGATCATTACACTCTGAACTAAAACCTGGAGCTGCAGGAGGCTCTTCAGGATTTATTTGGCATCTCATCCGTGTGGTCAGACCGTGGCCCGGGACATGTCGTGTGAATTCTCCGGCTGACTCCAAATAAACCGTCAGTGTTTGCCATCAGAGCTCCAGCTCTCCTCGAGTCTCTCTGAGTCCTGACTCCATCAGAGCTCCAGCTCTCCTCGAGTCTCTGAGTCCTGACTCCATCAGAGCTCCAGCTCTCCTCGAGTCTCTCTGAGTCCTGACTCCATCAGAGCTCCAGCTCTCCTCGAGTCTCTGAGTCCTGACTCCATCAGAGCTCCAGCTCTCCTCGTCTCTCTGAGTCCTGACTCCATCAGAGCTCCAGCTCTCCTCGTCTCTCTGAGTCCTGACTCCATCAGAGCTCCAGCTCTCCTCGTGTCTCTGAGTCCTGACTCCATCAGAGCTCCAGCTCTCCTCGTGTCTCTGAGTCCTGACTCCATCAGAGCTCCATCTCTCCTCGTGTCTCTCTGAGTCCTGACTCCATCAAAGCTCCAGCTCTCCTCGAGTCTCTCTGAGTCCTGACTCCATCAGAGCTCCAGCTCTCCTCGTGTCTCTGAGTCCTGACTCCATCAGAGCTCCAGCTCTCCTCGTGTCTCTGAGTCCTGACTCCATCAGAGCTCCAGCTCTCCTCGTGTCTCTGAGTCCTGACTCCATCAGAGCTCCAGCTCTCCTCCTGACTCCAATTGCTTCAGAAGTTTCCCCCACAATATTTACTTTATGTATCTTCATATTGTACATTTTTCCTTTACTTCTTATTTTCAAAAATAGTTTTATTCCATCTTATTTTATTCTATTATAATTTCTTTTTAACGGAGCAACTGTAACAAAACTTAATTTCCACCTTGGGATAAATAAAGCGGTTTAATTGTGATTTTTCCCTGATATTTTATTACTGCATTACCTTTTTACAATAGAGCCTTTGTTACAAAACGTAACTTCCCCACTGGATGTGTTTTCCAATGCGACGTGTTGGTGTCGGAGCAGAATGCAGGTGTGCTCGTTACAAACCAGGTGTGAAAATGGAGCTAATAACTGGTGACTGTAATCCCTGCATTCAACAACGACACATAATTATGTGTGGCGCTCACAGACACAGAAAGCAGAGAGAGAGTGGAGCGGTGTGGCCATTCATCAGCTCTGGCAGCTCAATGGAAAATTGAACACAATGCAAATTTACAGGGGCCAATTCATCAGTGTGTGTACACTCTGTGCTGCGGGCCGTGCACGCTGCATGATGGCGATGCCAGCAGATGTCCGAGGGGCAGAAGGACAACAAGGAACAGATGTGGGGTTTAAAGTGGGATTCACCTGTACATTGAGGAAGGATTCCGCTTCCGTTTTGTCTGCGGACGCTCTAAAAGTCTACTGCTGAAGAAGTACCGTACTTTTCGGACTATAAGCCGCGACTTTTCCCCCCATTTTTTTTGTACAGCTAGCGGCCACTAGGGAACCTCCTAAATCTATGGATTCTACAGGTGAAATTAACCACCTTTAATAGTGGAGCAGATAACAAGGGCAATCGTTCAAATGATGATACAAGCATGAAACTTGGCAGGAATATTTATTTTATGTCACTTGAAAAAAGTGCTCGCCACTTGAAATTCCAAGATGGCGGCCATTTTCCAAGATGGCCGCCAGATGACCACCCCATAGGTGACATTTCCTGATAACTTTGGATAGATCTGTCCAATTCAGTAGGTCATGGTGGCGATTTATATGTTTTCAACACTGGCGAAGCCGATTATGATATCAAAACACATGTATGATGTGGTATTAACCCCTTACCTGCCATATGTGGCTTTAGGTGCAAAAGTATTACTTTAATATACGAGTTTATAACTCTATGGGCTCTAGGACCGGTCCGCGCCCGCCACCTCTAAGCGGCGGGCTCCAGCAGGAAAAGCTGGAGGCCGGAAAAGAGTGAGACAGGTAGCGCGCCAAAGTAAAAGTGGAACCGAGGGACAGAACGAGAGCAAGACAGACGGACAATTTAGCTGCTGCGGCTTATATGCAGGTGCGCTTTATAGTCCGAAAAGTACGGTAAGTCAAAAGTGGAGCAAGGAGAACACGATGCACCTTTTGTTCCCGACAGTGTTTTCCAGATCAGTGACGATGAGGGTAACGGTTGACAGGGAGATGTAGGACTCTCCGAGCAGCAGAAAAAACCCTTAAGAGCCAGATATTAACTTCCCTCAAGGCCACAGGGAGCCGAGTCGTGTTTCAAGGCCTGACTCGGCCCCCGATTGCAATTCAGACGGAGTGCACGTGAGCAAGTTCATTCAACGTGAGAGATGTTCTCTTTATGGTTCAAGTGCCTTGCTGTCGTGTAAACCCCCCGCCTGACATCCGCAACACTGACTCTCCACATTTTCACATCACATCTCTTCACACTCGCATGTCCACCCTGATCATTACCCATCACACATCCTCTGTTTTTATTTATTTGGTTATTTGATTGATTTATATACCGCATTGTCTTGTTCATGTTTCCTATGCTGGTGTTATCTATTGTGTATCTGGCTTTTTATAGGTGTGTACGGCGACCTTGAGAGCCTTGAAAGACGCCTATATGAAATAAATGAATTATTATTATTATTAAACAGACTAACTTTAACATCTCTGAGTGCCTGAACCCTCTCCCAAACCCAGTGAGAAACAGATATAGACCTTGCAATGCTCTCTCTCACAAGTCATCTACACTTATAGCAAAGGTGTCTTCTCCCCTCATCCTCTGATGGCTTTTTTCCAGTGTTTTATTATCTCCGAGCTACGAGGGCATTTACTGAGGAGATTATGGTTGCTGGGCTCAGACTTTATCGATCTGCGAGACTCAACTCGATATGTGCAATAGAGCAGTTTAGGCCAGTGTTTAGCTACCGCACTGAGTGGCACTACTCTCTGAACCCTCCATAAAACAAGGCTACCACAGTCATAGTTTATTTTCTGCCTGCAAAGCATGCTCCAACTCAGGGCAGGGAAAGTCGGTGGGATTCATGTTGCCTTCACGCAGCCGAAGACCTTGGCTTTTCTATAAATGTTTCACAGCACACACAAGTTGAGATCAGCTCGCCATCAATCATATGGTAATTATATCCACCTCTTAAAGCGTGATAGGTTTGTATTACAGCAGCTGTACGCCTTGTGCTCTGTCAAACAGCTCAGCCTCCCGTCCAGCAGGCACACATCACTGCCACCGGGCATTATCTGACACGGCTGATGCATGGGGACGGAGTGAAACCACCAAGACGAGCGCGGGCGTAGCTTTTAGCTAGTTGTCCTTCTGCTGGAGAGGAAGAACGGAACAGACCCTCGTGAAGTTTCACAATTATGCAACTTTCACAAAAGGCGCCGGGGCTTCGAACGACTGTTTGTGCTTATGCTTTCTTTGTTCGCTCCGACGCTCAGCACCATATTCCCTTGTACATATATTTGATCAAGCAGCAATGCATGTAATGTGAGTGGAGCAACGAAGGCAGCGGGGGAATCCATTCAACTCTTTCAAACCCAACGACAATAGGAATGAAATGTATGAAAACTGCAGCTACAGAAGCAACCTCAGTGCAATTAGTGTTCTGCTTGGTGCCAGGGAGGATCTGAGAAAGGAGAGAAGCATATTTGAAAGGGAATAGCTCCTCAGCAGTTGAACTTGACTATGCAAAGCAGACACGGCCATCTTGAATTGGCCTGGCAGGGATTAGCAGGTCTGTTCTCGGGTGGTTCTGGAGATGAGGGGGCGATCGGGTCGGTGGACTCTCCCTTCGATCCCACCATTCTCCCCGCTCTCATCCTCTCCAGGGAGTCACTGGCAAACATCAAGAGTGGGCAAACCCTCAAAGAACCTGGCTGCTACCTCCCAGAAAAGAAACCCCTCCATGAGTCGATGTTTGGATGGTCCCTCAGTGGGTCGCTCCACGAGGGGAGGGCTCGAACAGTGCGATAAAGGGAAGGACCATAAGAGGATGTTGGAGAAGGGTTTGGAGGAAGTTGAAAAAAAGGATAACTGCCACCTTCATGCATGTTTTGTGCCGACATGAATTCCAGCCCTGAAGTTTAGTTAATTTCTCTTTACTGCTTAATATGATTTGATTTTCTCTCCACCTTGAGAACTTAACATCACATTTAAGAAGTTGCACATGATGTTAATCCCCCGTGCTGCATGTCATACACAGTTTCAAATTTGATTCAAACACGCAGGGTTTTTCATGCTGTCTGGCGCTGTGGAACCAAAGCCCAGCGTCACTCCGGCGGATGGGAAGTTGTTGACATGCGAGTAAACCATTTTACTGAAACGGCTTTAAGTTGTGGGAGCTGGCATCCCGCTGCGCCTACACACGCTGCCTGCTGGACGTGTGAGCAGCTCATGTTCACTCGGTAAAGTCGGTGATTCAGACCGAGGCAGAATTAGCACTCACCTGGATCAGTGACAGGTCCTCCAGATTGAGCCTGAAGAGGTGGTTTCTGGGAAATAGAAAGAGAAGGAGTGTGTGAGCTGATGGAGACATGTTGTGTGGATGTCACTGCTCTGTATTACAGTCTCCATCTGTGTCGCCTCTCTCTCCTGCTTTTATCTGCAAACCGTTGCCCGCGGTGACACCGGTATAAAAGGGATGTCTACCTTCAAGAAGAGAGCATGCTGACTTTAAATGCCTTAAGCGGAAAGTTGGGGTGAAAACAGTTCAGACACACTGAGGAAGAACTTAGCATTATAGCATTATACCTCATGGGGATTATCGAACCCATGAAGGCCAAAGATATCTCACTTCCTTGTGGCGCCGATATTACCCACAATACACCTCCCAAACGTTCACGTACAGCCTTATATCCAAGTCCTTTAAACTGACTTTTAAGTGCACGATGCCTTCTTGTTTAAAAAGATGCAACAGTAGCTTTTAATGTTGATACTACTTAAGGTTGGCATGAGCCGTTGTTAGAGTCATATCATATCAAATCAGAGATGGAAAGAGAATCCTCGCTCTGATTTCAAATGTGCAAAACCGTTTCATCGGCATTTAGAACTTTTCAAGAACCATTAGGTTCTAATGAAGGCGCTCTCGTGAAGAGGATTCTGTTTATTGACTAACGATGTCTCAGCCTGTCTACTAAAACCATTACACCCCATTACCCGAATGAGATTACATAACAACTGACAATTAGGACTGGAAACATTATTTATCGTGACTTCCTTCTCCATTTGAGACGTGTATCCGTATTCTGTACTCTTTGTTCAGTAATTATGTAGGTCTAGAGCAGAGGTGTCAAACTCAAGGCCCGGGGGCCAAATCCGGCCCGCGACTTCATTTTATGCGGCCCCACAAGAGCTTGCAAAGAACGGTTACAGGCTGATTTACAGAAGCACACAAACTACATGTCCCACAATGCATCTCTCATTTGACTTTTTTCTCAGAATTACACTTTTTTTTATTTCAAGATTTCACTTTTTTTCTTTTTAAATCATGTTGTGACATGCTCACTGAAGAGACTTGCAATTATTTCCCCTCGACTTCTGCTTTCAGACGTAGTTAATTATGAAGTTATTACCCTGTCCGATAATAATCCAATGCAGAGGCAATGACATTATTTTATATATAACATATTTATATATGCATTTTTATATAGTCTTAAAGTTACAACCGGCCCTTTAAGTGCAACCATAATGCTGATGTGGCCCGTGGTGAAATTGAGTTTGACACCCCTGGTCCAGAGGAAATTGTCTTAACAGCGGAAGATATTTTTAGAGATTGAAGGATTGCACTTGTTGGAGTGCATGCATTGCTTTTCCATAAAGCATATCATTTCAAATCTTCACACATGCAATCAAACACTTTCTCTGTGATCTATCATTGTCCTGAAGAGTGGCTGAGAGCCAGGTCCCAGTGTGTTACTGTATTGATGTTCACATCGATCCCTCCTTCCTTCCATTATCACTCATCTCCTGCAGCCTGCAGCCATCCATCCACACGACGCCTCTCGCACTCATCAGGTTGAGAAATGAACTCAATCTCAGCTGATATGTTGTAGAAATGTCTGAGTTGTGGCTAAAAAACAAGACATTCCGGGGTAAAAGAACGAGTGTGTGTTAAATATTATTAATTGAAATGTTGCCAGAAGTCTCCGTGAGATCCCACTCGCCTCCTGACCTTTGCCCTTCACCCGTCCGCACACACACTCTCCCTGATTAGCCTGCTTCCATCTCAGTTCTCGATGCATTAGTAAATTCCCCGGCTCTTTGATCGTGTTTGTGTAGCTGCTCGCCTTCCTGCGGCGAGCCTCTCGTATCTCTACTTCATGTTGTGTTTCTCTCTATTGATAACCAAGCCATTAAGACAAGTGCACTTCATCTGGAAGCAGCCTCTCACAGTGAATGAGTGCACCATACACACACACACACACACACACACACACACACACACACACACACACACACACACACACACACACACACACACACACGCTGTAATGTCTGTCTATGTATGCATGGACATAGTATAGAAACACACCGTCATGATAGGCTTTCCCACTCACTGTCATCACAGAGAAAGACATGTTTAGAAACTCATCATTACTCACGCAATGCTCCAGCAGGCAGGGAAACAAAGGGCAGTGAAAGACAGGGCAATGAAAGGGAGAGGCGACAAAAGAAAGCCACAATAAGGAAGACGAAAGAAAGAGATGGGTTACCTGGCGCCGACGATCAGCTCGTTCTGGCCGGGGTCAAAGGTCAGCTGGGAGTAATCCACCGTGCCCTCGGCCTTGAACCGGCACATCCACGGCTCCATCTCTGCAAACAAAAGGAAGAGGACACAAAAGGTGTGAGCCAATCGGAGTCAAGGACTGCAGGTGACGGCTGTGTTTAAAGTGCGGCAGTAACTTCGCTCAAGAGTCTGAAATACTGCACCTGCCAAATGATCATTTAAATATGAATTGCTCACCGTGTGACCTTGGGTTCTGGACAATCAATTAAATTAAAGCCGGGTTTACAAACAGCAAAACGATATCAACACATACGTTTACAAATCGCCCAGGATAATCCAAGTCTCGTTCACACGGTCGTATAATCACTACACATTCACTAAAACCGTGCGGTCTAACCCTCCTGTCGTCTTCGGGTCAAATCTGACCGATGTACTACTTTCATCAATCATAACTTTTTTGTTTTACATTCGATTGCATTTAGGCTTCCTGACATCCTTCACAGGACACATTTGAACTAGCTGATCACCACTTCCATTGCATTCTGGATGATTTAGTCAACTTTGTAACACCCATGTGTTCCCGGTCAAACATGACCGCCAAAAAGAGAAGGATTAGTAACTATCTGGATCAGATCACACACACACACACACACACACACACACACACACACACACACACACACACACACACACACACACACACACACACACACACACACACACACACACACACACACACACACACACACACACACACACACACACACACATACCATGTCCTCCAATTTGTCCCCATAAGGGAGGCCAGTCCCCACACGTGACTATGTAAACAGATTTAGGTCCCCACAAGTATAGTAATACCAGGCCACACACACACACACACACACACACACACAATGTGTTTTATGTGCCCATCCCCCCGTGTGGATCACACCTGGCACACGCAACACATGTTCAGTGTCTGTTCCTTGTATAATTACTGCAGTGTTTCGTGTGTGCCAGTACTCTGACTCTGATGCAGTACAGGTTGAAAGGGTGCTAAATGCAATGTGGTGGTGATTAATGGTTTCTGTGTTAATGTAATAGCAGTTAAAACAGGACCGGACACATTTGACCGCGAACACTAAAGTAAGGGGGGGAACGAACACAACAGGAGGGTTAAAACTTTATCATGCTTGCACTTCTAAAATGGCACAGGTGAGCATGCGGCACGCCTGTTTGAGCAAGAATGCGTGCAAGTTCAAGTTCGAACACGATTATTGTAAGTGTATCGCTTCAAACGCCGTGTTTCCTTTTTTTTTCACGACTTCGGTGTTGCTCAGCGTTAGCTTTGCAATCTCTAGTCTTGCTGTGCCGGTTTCATGGATGCTATGAGGGGCAATTCACTGACGCGGACACGATGTATATAAAGACTGACTCTGCTTTGAGAGAGAAAGCACGAGAGAGAAAGTTAACTAAAGGTAAAACAGGGCGAGTATGTGAGAGGAAAAGGACGCCACTAGTTCTGTGTTCTACTTCTTTCCCGTTCTCTCTTCCTCAGCGATGTGGAGTCACATGTGTGGGACGCTAGGTTGTGTTTTGCATTACAATGAGATTTCACCATCTCAACTGCAGAGACTTTAGCCTCTGGTTACAGAGCAGTCGTTCTGAATGGTTGGCAGGTGCACAACGATGTTTCCACGTGTCTGGAAAGGTGCTGAAACCGACTGCTGAATAATGGGCTGCACGAAGTGTCTGTTCCAGTGCCGTCGGTCCATGATATCATTAACCTTCATCTCAGTTAGTATCTCTCGCTTCTTACCGTAAGACTTCCACTCCATTTATTATTCATTTTTGATATCGATACATTCATATTCATTATTAATTTACTTTGTTGAAGTTTAATCTGCACAACCGCACTTACGATGCAGTCGACATGAGCTCAATGTCTAAAATATGACTAAAGTATTACACTCACAGAGGATATCTGTCAGCATAATACTTCTAATACTTTAACTATATTAAGCACGAGACAGGATTTAAGTGCTTTTCTTTCAATAAAGTCAAGTTAGTCCACAAGTAAGAATGCGTCCACTTTACAGTCTTATATGTTTAAACTTTTTGTTAGAGTTGTTTATTAATAATAATAATAATAATAACTGAGATTTCTATAGCGCCTTTCAAGGGACCCAAGGTCGCTGTACAGGAATAGGGCAAGCACAAACAAAACAAAACAAAATGTAAGGGCCGAAAGCCTTGATGAACAGATGGGACTTGAGGGTCCTTTGAAGGCTATTAAAGAGGTTAAAAGAAAGCACATGTCATTGCCTTCTGCATGAGACCCATTTGAAAGTCAGTCATAACGAAGTAGATGAAAAGGATATTGAATAAAAAACAAATTGACATACTGGTTAATACGGTTAAAATGCTCTTAAATAAGTGCTTCTAAGCCTCCTTAAAACATAAGTGAGACTTAATCGAACACCTTTTATAAGTGAGTCTGAGGAATGTTGATTAACAGCGTTCATGAAAATGTTTACTGTAGACTTGGTACGGTGGATATAAACACACATGAGGAGGGAGAGAGAGAGAGAGAGAGAGAGAGAGAGAGAGAGAGAGATATCCCAGACAGACACGGACATCTTATCCTCCACATGCCTCTTCTCATGGCGCCCAACCCTTTAACCCCTGACCAATCGAATCGTGGCCGTGCAGCGATGAGGACGGCCAGTCTAACGCCCGTCACCCGATAGGTTCAGTGCCGGGTGCTCAATCTGTCTTCATGTCTTCATGGTGATGGGTTCCCTCTGTCGCCTTTTACACGCTCAAACTGAAGCCCTTATAACTTGTAAATAGATAAGTACTGAGAAATGTCTGGAGCTGCAAAACGTACTTACTCACGATAATACTTTAATGGTCGGATCAAGTCGGAGCTTTGACTTGCATCACAGCAGCTCCTTGTGTAACATCAACATAGACAAAATACATGATGTAACATAACATCACAATCACTTGAGCTTTATGATAATGCTAACACAGCTCAAGCTTAGACTATGAAACTAACGGAAAGGTTTTTTATTCTGATTTGTTGTTGAAGGTTAAAGGGGGTAGGTAAGTTTCAGAAACCGGCTCGAGATACACTTTTTGTTATATTTCATGGAATGCTCTTAACATCCCGATAGCAATGAATATCTGAAGTGCTTTGACAACAAATCCATACAAAAAATTCATCTGTAGAAGCCGTAAAAAGTACAACAAAAAGAAATACGGTTTGTGCCCCGATGGAAGGCTGACAGGCAGGTAGGCCTACCTGCCTGTCAGCCTTCCATCGGGGCACAGACTTATCTCGTGCCCTCATTGGTCATGTGCGCGTTCGTGTGTGTTGGGGGAGGGGCTCTGAGAGGAAGTGGCAGATTTTCTCCGGTTGTGTATTTTCAAATTCTAGCGATCTCGAGCCGGTTTCTCAAACGTACCTACCCCACCTTTAAGGAGAGGCGCATATCTTCTGTGTTTCTCTGAAGTCTGAGAATAAATGATTGATTCTTTCATATTCTATCCCTGAACACTTTTCTACGCCTCACTATCTCCTAAGCTGTCACACATCTATCTGCTGTAGTGGAGTCTGCTGATCCATCTCTGAAGTCTGAGTGAGATGCCGCTCGAAGAATGCAATGTGCTTATTCTGGAAGTCTTTCAGTATTCAATATTTGTTCAGGGCTGGCGCTCTTTCTCTATTAGTCAACTAATTGGTACATTTTCGATTTGAAATGCTCGTTCCACATTGATGACTTATTTCCAAGAAACCTTGCACATCCTCCGAAGCACATCTTTGGTAAACACCAGATTTAAAGTGGTGCATTTCTCTGGAGAAACTTGTCTGTTGCAGATCCAGCATTCAAAGAAGATGGGCAGCATGGGCCGTATAAGCAGTGGCGGCGCCAGGGTATGGCTGGGGTAGGCTACAGCCATACCAACAAATGGCTTAGCCCTACCTTAGCCCGACCATGAAAAAGTATGTTAAAGTATGTTGAGAACACGGATTGCGAACATCTACCGGTCGTGTCCACAACACATAAACTGATCCTGCTGTAACAACAAGTGCACATTACTGACGCAATATGGTTGAGACCATTCGGGCTTATGCTAGAGGGGTGCAAGGAATAGTCTAAGTAGCGGGGGAGTTTTATACACTAAAGGTGTGGAAATTCTCTCGCGTTATAATATCAGCGCGGCCTCCGAATGCAATTTGAATGTCTATGTTTGAATAGACCTACAGCCAATCAGAGCAACGAAACGTTGGGTCTGCTGCGTCATGCATTACTGATTCGTCACGTTCACAGTGAAAAGTCCCCAAACTCGCGCAGAGTAAATTGCAGACAGACAGCAGAACTTCTAGGATTAATTGTATATTTCAGAATCAGATAGATAGATGTGTTCTTAAACGCCCTCGCATTGAGGTACAAGTCGAACAGGTGCCAGAGTCACACGACCCACCTGAGGAGTGAATAGTGAGTTTTGAATATATTTTTGTAATAATGGGTCATTTGAAAAAGTGTTTTGTATGACGATAGAGACACAGGCCACCTGTTGTGTGCTGTGTCTGTCTCTCTCTGTTTACCTGTGTCTCTCTCTCTGTCTGTCTGTCTGTCTGTCTGTCTGACTGTCTGTCTGTCTCGTGTCTGACTGTCTGTCTGTCTCTCTCCCTCTCTCTCTCTCTCTCCCTCTCTCCCTCTCTCTCTCTCTCTCTCCCTCTCTCTCTCTCTCTCTCTCTCTCTCTCTCTCCGTGTCAATTCTATATGCCAATTTTTCTTGTTTCTACTGCTGCGTAGCATGTTGTATCAACGTGGAATTAGCATAATAGGCTATTGTATTGTTTAACTCACACCTGTTGCTCTCGATGTAATTTAGCTGATAAAAGGAGACTAATAAAAGCCTCACGTGTGGCGTTTCACTGTCAAGGGGTGCGATATAGCATGTATGTAATTTATATTACAAATACTGACTTGAGCCCCACCACTGTATGAGTTAGCCCTACCATAGATTACCCAACAAAAATACTCTGACGCCAACACTGCGTATAAGAAAACCAATCTGAATAATTCCATATTTTTCTCAAATGCTTTTATTTGGCCTTAGACTCAATTTCCTGCCTAGCAAGGACAACTCAGGACTATCCATCGATAGTGATGTCTGGCAGAGTATAAGGTGCCAAAACATTGCGTAATATCTATTTTATTTAGTGGCCACACATTTGGGGATTGTAAGAATAATTCTTTGGACAATAAAATAGAACTACCTGCCAAAAATCCTCGACAAATATCGGACCTTTCCTCCAGAATTTACTATTTTGAGTAAGCGCCAGAACCCCTGCTGTGGTTGCCACAGTGATTTACAATCACCCATCACTACACTGTGAGTTATTTCCAGACTAATAATTTCAAAGGGACTTTCTTAATTTGCCAGGGAGCTTTTCCATCGGGGTGGGAACAGAGGGAGAGGACAGCTTTATATCCTCTCTCCGCGACACATGACATGCTTCCACGGGCACACCTGTCACGCAGCGCTTCAATGGAAGCACGCTCTCCCTCGACTGCATCAAAAGCAGGTCCTTTGGATTCAGAGCCAGACGCGGGATTTCAAAACCAACACGAACAGAACAAGAAAACCAGAAGCTTCCAAAGAGCATCTGCTCACGTAGAGGGACCTCCGAACAAAACATCATCTGCTGCGAGAAACCACTGTATGCAAAGCGCCCTGTCTCCTCACGTCTCCAGGGACAGGAGGAGACAATCTCACTTCCTCTGACGCCATGTTTCACTGCGACAATACTTTTTCATTAGCAGCTGTGAAATAAATATTTGTGAAATCACGAAAACACTCCGCTCCAAAGGTTTCACTTTCGCTTAATGGCTGCAGCTCGGCGTATTCTGTAGGGAGACACAAAGTTTGGGATGTGCCAATCTTTAGGCTCCACCGGGCTCGTGTTTCACGGAGAGGGTCCACTGGAATACAAATGTAGACGTGACACCCCCCGGGGGGAGACGCCGCTTCACGAACCCAGCGCCTCCTCCATAAATCTCCCTGACTCACCAGGGGAGGCTCGCTAACGGGGTGATGGAGTGTGTGTGTGTGTGTGTGTGTGTGTGTGCGCGCGCGCGTGTGTGTGTGCGCGTGCGTGTGTGCGCGCGCGCGCGTGTGTGTGTGTGTGTGTGTGTGTGTGTGTGTGTGTGTGTGTGTGTGTGTGTGTGTGTGTGTGTGTGCGAGACAGAAACAGAGAAGAGAGAGATATTTGTTGGAGTGTGGAAAAGGGGTGAAAGGTTCTAATTGAACATAACAGCACTGAGAGGATTTACTGTAGGGACACAACTGGCACACTTGGATTAGAACACACACAGAAGGAGACTGGGTTAGCTTCAGCACAGAGAGAGACTTACTATGATTTCAGTCGTTTCTTAGAAGCATGTTGTTGGTGCAAGAAGTATGTTGTTTTAATAGTTTTTGCATTTTTATATTTGTTGTCGTAATTATTGTTAATCCTACTATAATTGTTTATCTTATTTATCATCACAATTTCTATTATAATTTTCAATTTTTTCTTTCTTTAATTCATTTTTCACTCATTTTGCCATCTTGGAAAATTATTCTTCAAAACATTATAATGTGTCCTTCATCAACACATGGTGTCAGTGGATTACGGGGGCGGTTATTTATCCACATGATTTATCACCGAAAGAAGGTATACAAAAAGACGACAGCGACTTATGACAGGAGTGTTGACGGAAATAAGGTTTCGTAGTCGAAAGAGAAAGAAACTCTATTTAAAAGGCAAAGTTCAATCCAAACCTATCTATTACTTTACCTAACCAGGTCGTTGTATGTCCTTAACCTAAAGCAGCTTAACAACATATTACAAAGCCTCAGATTAGCCTGTGTGGCACATCAATGGTGAAACAACTGCCACTCACACACATTCAGGAAGCTGAAACTTCCATACCATCAGGATCAACTCGGTGGTAACTATCTTGGATCGAAGTAAATCAGCGATCACCAATGACAACGCCCTTTTAATCGGCTATTTACATAAAAAATATGTCTTGGTTGAACAAAGTTAACTTCAGAAGCACCCAGGCATGTTCTTAAAATCCCTTAACACCAACCCTTCCGTTAATCCGGTACAAATGAAACAGTAGGAGGACAACCCGAGCTAATATCTATCCTTAAAGAAACAAACCTCCCTTTCCTAGATTTCCTGCTCTGCATGTAGCACGGGTTCAGCGTGGCTTTAAACGTGATAATGTAATCACATCACAGCCATGCGTGTACAGCAGCTGCCTGAATCAGGGGACTGGCTGCTGATGAGACGCAGGCGTGCACACACACACACACACACACACACACACACACACACACACACACACACACACACACACACACAGAATGGGAGGAAAACTCAGACGGCAGCCGGGGCTCTGAACCAATATTAAAATCAACGAACACACACTCACACACACACACACACACACACACACACACACACACACAGACACACAGACACACACACACACACACACACACACACACACACACACACACACACACACACACACACACACACACACACACAGAATGGGAGGAAAACTCAGACGGCAGCCGGGGCTCTGAACCAATATTAAAATCAACGAACACACACTCACACACACACACACACACACACACACACACACACACACACACAGACACACACACACACACACACACACACACACACACACACACACACACACACACACACACACCCCCCCGTTTCTCGTCCAATCCTATCCCCTTAACCCCTGTTTCCTTCCTCCTCAAAATAGAAACCGCCCATCACTCACATCCCGTTTGTTATTCCTGCCGCTGACACAAAGACAAAATGACAGCGTATATAAATATTTACGCCGGGCATCAGAGGCCGTTCTTCTTCCTGCCAGCGCTCAAAGTGAGAGCTCCACAATGGCCGCCACATGTGGAAGCACTTCTGGATCATGAATGGGTTGCCTGTGAGCGGTGGCAGCCAACTCAGCAGCCCTAAATGTGGTCATGGAGGCCAAAGAATGGCAACTATTTGGTGAAGTTGATGCGAGGAAGCAGGTTGAAAGGAAAGCAAACACTCCAAAGGAAAAGGCGAAGTAAGACGAGACCTTGCGTTTGAAGGCTTCCCCTCCAATTATGTTATTTAAAGCTGGAAAAACAAGCATGTTTTACGGCTAAAAGTCCTGCGACCTCAACACGTCTGTGGCCGCGGGACATCGAGTGATTGATGCAAAACAAACCGCCGTGAAACCGCGAATAAGTGTGTAATAAAATATTGTAATCTCATGTGTTCGCAGTCATTGGGTTATAGAGGGAGCGGGAGATGTCTTCGGGCCACTTCGAGAAAGAGGTAAAAATAAATTTGTAAGGAAATGTCTTGTGGGTCTTTTATTGCAGCGGGTAACACTAAGACAACAAATCCAAAAATATGGAACAGTCCCCTCTTCATTCCACTGGAAACCATTAACATAAAACATGGCAGGAACATAGCTGACCTCGGACACGAAGAGCCGACCAAATGTGTTTAAGCGTTAAAAACCTTGGAGGGCTTTCAATTTAAAAAAGAATCGCCCCCAAATGACCAATTAAAGGATCTCTAGCCTGTTGCCTTTACGAATGCTATGAGGCTATTTGTTTATCTCCCTGCCTTCTCTCGCCTCTCTAACGACGGGCTAGCCGTTCAGGGCTGTAAAGCACTTCCTGTCCTCGGAGACGTGGCCCCGGGCATGTCCCGCAGACGGCTTTGTTTACACCACCGTTTATAACCTTTAAAAGCCTATACTCAGGGACAGCTGTTGAATGCAACACTTCATTAATACACTACCTCTCACGGGCTCTGAGCTACAACAGCAACATACTCAGAATCAGTGGCATCGATTTGGGAGCTATAGGTCGCTAATTGCAATTTTGAAACACATATTTTAAAGATTTGTTGTGTTGTGTTTGTTACATTCAAGTATTTACTCTCACATGAAATCATTAACTTCACAGAGATGTACAATAACTCATTAAAAAGCACCGCCGACAGCAGGGGTGTCAAACTCAATTTCATCGCGGGCCACATTCGCATAATGGCCGGTTGTAACTATATAAATATATAATATATATAAAATAATGTATTATATTACATGATTGCCTCTGAATTGGATTATTATCGGATAGGATGATAACTTAATAATTAACTACGTCTGAAAGCAGAAGTCCAGGGCAAATAATTGCAAGTCTCTTCAGTGAGAATACCACAAACCGAGATGCATTGTGGGACATGTAGTTTATGGGCAACCTGCTTCTGTAAAGTGGCATGTAACCGTATATTAAACATATTATATTCTTTGCAAGCTCTTGCGGGGCCACATCATATGAAGTCGCGGGCCGGATTTCGCCCCCGGGCCTTGAGTTTGACACCCCTGGCCTACAGCATTTGTCTTTGGACCAAGAGTCTGACCTTCCTGTACTAAAAAAGGGATAAAGCCATTCAACACCCCTCTTTAAATGATACTATAAAAGCCACATTTACATTGGCCCCCTCCTGAAGCTATATTCAGACCCGAGTGTACGTTCTGGATAAACATTAGGGACGTAGCTGCCGAGCTATAGGCTTCCCTTTCTTTCTCAAACCCTACATTTCTGGGTGTAGTGGTCTTTAGGCGGTAGCATCCTCGCACCACAGTAGCAGACCAAGTGTTTTGGCAAGTCAGAAAACCACCATCCCACCGGGGTCAAAGCCATGTGAGGAACGCCCTTCAACAACCGCGATCACACAGAGAAAGATCCACGGTCTCTGGAACACGGACAAACCTTGACCCTGGCTTGTTACCAGGCTAGCTTGAAGTGTGAGCATTGTGAACACGAACAATGGAGAAGCTGCAGAGTATCGCTGCTTTACTTCCTTTCACCCGCTGGCACCTCAGCCTTGAACACAAAAAGGCTGGTTTTCTATCTCATGCTTGAATACATTCATCCAACTGCAGTGGATTCATGTGTTTCCTATTTGTTGATAGACGTTCTGAAATGCCAGAAAACTATGAAGAATGAATGCCTCAATGTCCTCAATGTCCTGAACTCCAAGGGCATGTTATTGTCCTTTCAACAGCTCATGAATAGAAGATTAGCAAAACATAAGGTGGACAAAATAATGCCTTTACACTAATACGTAGATTCATCAAAACTCACTATCTCATTTACTAATTCTTATGAAAGTGATTATGGTAAAGATGTGATTTTGCATTAAATAAATTAAGATTTTTGGATTAAATCCACCCAAAGCTAGCATGACATGACGACTTTTTGCTTTTTTAAACATTATCTTTCACATTTTCTCCATCTTTTTTGTAAAATGTTGAATGTTATCCGCTAATGAAATAGCCATTCTCATTGGTCGCCGCTACGATAGACTTCCATGCATCAGACATTTTAGTAAAAACGAGTATTTACCAAAATGTCAAACTATGTAAGTGCAAGTCAAAGCCATATTCTCGCTGTAATGCTGCAGCCACATCTCTAAATGTATGTCCAAGACTATAAGGCTCTCCTGTGCCGAGTGGGGGGGTAAAGTGCTCCGCAGGGTATACTTAATGTGTGTGTAGTCCTCTCAGCTCCACTGAAGAGCAGCCATGGCAGCGCTGTACATTTCCAACAACCGGGGATTAAAGTACATTACACGGAGCACATGGCACACAGAAAAGAATAATCACAGGTTTAAAGCAAGCTTCCTCGTCCCTGTGTGTGCGTGCATATGGATTCTGCACTGACTCATAACTTTTTCATTGCACAAAAGGAAAAGGCTGTATTTTGCTCTGTGGCTGCTGAGCGAGTCAGAACAATGAGATGTGTTAGAACCGCACAAAGACTATGATCACGCCATGAAAGGAAAGTCATTAAAACATAAATACAGCTGCGAGAGGCAGGCATGAGAAGTTAGCAGCTGCTCGGAAAAGGTGCGACACTTCCACAAGGTGAGCGTAAGTACGATTGGGGAAGGCAGTAAACAAAGCATCATTATAAAGCTGTTTAAACTCGTTGTGCTTTCTGTCGCCGCATGACCGTAAAAGCAGGCAGACGAAGCTGGTGTGTGGACAGCGTGCGAGCTCGGAAACTGTGGGTGAACCTCGAGGGTCCAGCAGCATTAACGAGGCAATGAAATGTACATGCATTCTGGGTAACGTTTCTGCATCGGTGCGATTTAATTCTACGAGCACTAATTCCACCTGTTAACAGTTTGGATGCAGATGTGAGAGCCTCTAACCAGAAGAGACGTTTGAAGGCTGGGTAAACCTACGCTTTTACAAGACAACATCTACTATCATATAATAAGTCTCTAACAAATCTGTTATCTTCTCCACTGCGGTACTTTGTGTCGTAAACCATGTCTGATGAGGAACGGAAATGTCGTCCATTTTTATTAATGCACCTATTTGTGCCAAAGCATAAGGCCACAGGTGCTTAATGGGCCAGTATGGAACATTACAGAGACGCAATACCTCTCACACAGTTCGTCATCATCACTGCGCAGAGAGAAGCGCCGCCTCAGCTAACAATGAAGGCTGCTGAGAAAGACAGAGATTGAGGGTTGTCGAGAGCTTGGCTGCGGTCGAATCAATTTGAATTCTCCTAGCCTCTTCTCCTTAACCCCAGTGGAAGGCGTCATGGGGTTAACAAAAGAAGTGAAGGACATTTCGCCAGGACTGAAAGGACACTGGTGAGACGGAGGATGTTACGGTGGATGACGTGGGGAAACTAAGATACTAGATACTGTGTTGTTTCACACTTTAAAACACGTGGGAAACTGTGAAGAATACATTGCTTCATACATTGGGTAATATAAAAAAGAAACTAAACGACTGTCACCCTCCTCGAACTCTAGACTCAATGCTTGGAAAAATGACTTACAGGAACATCTAACATCGGAACAGTGGAGCACGGCTTGTAAGGCGGCCCAAACACAGACGGGCAATACGCGTCTAAAGCTTCTGTAATACAAGTGGCTAATGAGAGTGTACGTTACACCAGAAAAACTGAATAAATGTAACGCTAATATCCCAGACACGTGCCCCAGATGTGGGGAAGGAAAAGGCACACTGTTCCATTGTCTATGGCAGTGTTTCTCAAACGTTTTCATACCAAGGACACTTAACCAATAAAAAAAACACTCGCGGACCACCTAACTCCACAAATATCCCAAAACACATCGTTTTTTTACAAATCGCCTGAAAATGGTACAAACAAGTGGCAACATGTGTGATGAAGGTGTTTATCTGGGCTTTATCATGCAATCGAAAGTGAAACTTAAGCTCGCTCCATTGCGGAGATATTCCTGCGAGAGTGCGGAAAACTTAAATTAATTTATTTATTTCAAATGTGAAATGTTACCAATATACTCACGGACCACTAGGGGGCGCTCACGGGCCACCAGTGGTCCGCGGACCACACTTTGAGAAGCACTGGTCTATGGTTATGTCCAAGAATAAAGGAATTCTGGGAAGAGGTTAGGGTGACAGTACCGAATATTTTAGCGATCAGCTTAAAGCTGGAACCAAAAATGTTCCTACTTGGCCTATATCCGGATGGACATAACATACAACGTTATAAACACGTTTTTATAGATATATGTTTATTACAAGCAAAAAGAGTGATTGTCTTAACATGGAAAAAGTTGGGCAAACCTAGTATCTAGGGAACTGTCTTTATGTCTGCCTTTAGAAAAAATCACTTACATTCTTAAAGACAAACAAGAACT
Source organism: Pseudochaenichthys georgianus (assembly GCF_902827115.2). NCBI lineage: Eukaryota > Metazoa > Chordata > Actinopteri > Perciformes > Channichthyidae > Pseudochaenichthys > Pseudochaenichthys georgianus. Next base: position 618,029 of record NC_047522.1, on the reverse strand, counting down.
GTTCCAGAAGGTCTGGGGACGTTTTATAGAGTACACCAAGAACAACGACCTATCTCAGTTTCTGACCGAACCTGGGGCAGGACAATGCGATAATTCTATAACGTGCTACAATATGGTCAAATGTAAATGACTATCCTCTGTAGAAATACGGTCCTATTGCTGGAAAACTCGATGATTGCCGATGTGGTATGTACCAATTTAATTTAGTGTTGCTACTTTTCTTTAATGTAAAGTACTTGTCCTGTGTATGTATTGCTTTTGGTTCTATGTCTTCGTCCTATATGATTTTTTGTAAACTGAAAATCAATAAACATATTGAAAAAGAAACTAAACGACTGTCACCCTCAGTCTCCTGCCCACTTGTGTTTATTGGCATGAAACAAAATAAGCATGATTGTCTGAGTTAATACATAATAATGAATGCAATATATGCATAACTCGATAAGCCTATCTATACTGTGCGTATCACATGTTGAATGGCTGAAGAAACACCTGAAATGTTTACTTTATTTATCGTAACGTTCTTAGTTCGCTTTGTGTTCGACGCTCACGAAGGCTTACGCGGGAAACGGCTTAATATAGCTTCCATGGGTTCCCGTACGTTCACGTCACTGCACATCTTCCCGCCACCGATTGTTTTCGACCGGCTGTCCGTGCACGGCGGAGATACTGAATGCACGTCGTGGATCTTCAGACATGCACTGACCTTGGTCTTCAGTTGCATTTCGCCCCAGACTGAACCTCGTGATTATCTGACTCCGCTGGGCTGAAAACAGCTCAATGACATCTGGCTGCTTCGCACAGAGCAGACAGAACCGCCATCGATCTCTATCGACCCTCTCCTTCGACTAAGTTTCACTTCATTTCATTACAGTTTAGTTGTTCAATAGCAATGTACGATAGAGGGGTAAGGACGGGGAAATCTGATGCTGTAGTAAAGGCATGCGAGGAAGGTTGTGTCTGCACTTAAACACAGGCTGACTTTAATGTTTCCAGCTGGATCGTATATAATAAGAGGTGTGCATCTCGACCACACAATGCTACACAAGGGGTTAAAGCGACATGTTCCAGGCAATAGAGGTAAGACAAGTATGTTTAATGTGTAATTTAAACAAAACATATTTACATAATTTAAACAAAACATATTAGTCAGCCAAATGAGTTCTTTGCCAACACTTGATTCTTTCTATAGAGTAACACATATGGTTTGCAATAAATATAATTTTGGTATAACAACATGCATTCCAGACATTTTAGTCGATATCTTGTTCGCAGCCATCAGACAAACGTGTGTGTGTGTGTATGTGTGTGTGTGTGTGTGTGTGTGTGTGTGTGTGTGTGTACCTGAGTGTGGGACCAGGGGGTGCTCCGTCTTGTGACAGGGGGATTCGGGCAGCAGCACCGGTCCTCTTCTACTGGCCACGCCACCGGGCCGCAGGACCAGCATGCACTGCAGCAGGAGCAGTGCATGCTGGGTAACAGGGCGTCCCATGGGGGGCTGGGCTTGGCTCACTTCTCCTCAGGCCTCGGGGGCCAAGAGCATGGGAGAGACACACCTGAGGACAGGAGGAGACACGTGTGGGTTAAAGTGGGGACAGAACACAAGGATAGGGTCACAACGTGGATATTTTCTTGACATTTTCTTTCAAAAAAGCAACATTTATTCCATTATTTGCTGATTTCCTTACTGAACATTGGCGTAAATGTGCAAGAGCTATTAGCAAGGAGGCCTGTTTTACCGTAGTCACTGGACATGTGTCTCAAGGAGCCCAAACACAACTTTAAGTGTGTGAGAAATGATGTTTTTATCTGTGTCGCCTCATCTTAAACAAGGATGTATCTACACTTAGTTTCAATCCAGTAAAGCTAGCTGTAGCTATTACTCACTCTTCCACAGAAAGGAAACGACGGAGAGAGGTGCAAAGAAAGGTGTGACAGATCGGGGGTAAAAAGCGTTTTCACACATCTGTCACCCGGTGCATAAATCAGACACGGCTCTGAGAGTGTGTGTGTGTGTGTGTGTGTGTGTGTGTGTGTGTGTGTGTGTGTGTGTGTGTGTGTGTGTGTGTGTGTGTGTGTGTGTGTGTGTGTGTGTGTGTGTGTGTGTGTGTGTGTGTGTGTGTGTGTGTGTGTGTGTGTGTGTGTGTGTGTGTGTGTGTGTGTAGTCTAGCATTACTATACTTGTGGGGACCTAAATCTGTTTACATAGTCACGTGTGGGGACTCGCCTCCCTTATGGGGACAAAATGGAGGTAATTGGGGGAATCATTAATTTTAGGGTGAAGACTTGGTAAGGTTAAGGGTAAGGGTTAAGGTTAGGATAAGGGTAAGGGTTAAGGTTAGGATAAGTCTCCAGGAAATGCATGTAAGTGAATGTAATGTCCCCTGAAGTGATGTATACATGGCATTTTAGTCGATATCTTGTTTGCAGCCATCAGACAAACGTGTGTGTGTGTGTGTGTGTGTGTGTGTGTGTGTGTGTGTGTGTGTGTGTGTGTGTGTGTGTGTGTGTGTGTGTGTGTGTGTGTGTGTGTGTGTGTGAATATATGCCTGCTGTATGTACAGAGCTGCACCGCACAGCACTCCTCGTGGGTCAATTAAATCTTATAGCTGCTGTAAATCTAATATGTTTTTATTCACAACTAAGCCCTCAAATCGCTGCGTGTGATTATTATTTGATGCTTGCTGCAGATTCATGCTTCCCGGAAAAAGCCGTTCGCTGCAAGAACGGCAGAGCAGTTTTCACAACTCGATCGTGCGTGAGTTCTTTCCTATGTGAGGGCGAATTGATGAGCAGTCCACGGCGTCGGCATCATTACTTTTTAATCAGTCATGTGATGCTATTACCAAGAGTGATTCCTGCTGTGTGCACAGAAGAAGAATCCTCCCTGACTGTCGGAGTAAAGGGTCTCGGCTATCTGGAGTTTGATTGCATCGTGCATCTCAACCTGTGGATTCTCATTACTATATTATTACATTTGAAATAAACTTTTCCTTTGTGTCCAACCAGTGGAGCATGAACACTCCTCCGTAGCATCATGCACATAAGCAAAGATGTGTGTAAAACAAGTCCGATTAAATCTCTCCACCTTTCACAATATACTGTAAGGAATATTCTAAGGCAGGGGTGTCAAACTCAATTTCATCACGGGCCACATCAGCATTATGGTTGCACTCAAAGGGCCGGTTGTAACTTTAAGACGATATCAAAATACATATATAAATATTTAATATATAAAATAATGTATTGTATTACATTATTGCCTCTGCATTGGATTATTATCGGATAGGGTAATACCTTCATAATTAACTACGTCTGAAAGCAGAAGTCTAGGGCAAATAACTGCAAGTCTCTTCAGTGAGAATGTCACAAAATGATTTAAAAAGAAAAGACATTTTGAAATAAAAAGTCACTTTAAAAAAAAAAATCTAAGTCTGAGAAAAAAGTCTAATTTGAGATGCATTGTGGGACATGTAGTTCTTGGGCAACATGCTTCTGTAAAGTAGCATGTAACCGTATAAGAAACATATTATATTTTTTGCAAGCTCTTGCGGGGCCACATAAAATGAAGTCGCGGGCCGCATTTGGCCCCCGGGCCTTGAGTTTGACACCCCTGCTCTAAGGCTTTCAAAATATAAAATATAAAACCCCTTCTTTGGAGCATCCATGTTCGTTTCCACATTGCGACTTGAAGCTCATTAAACACTGAGGTGGGAAGAGATAATAAATGGTGATTCAAACTTCTGAAAGCTGCTAAAACTACGAAATTGAAGTGAGCAAAGAATGAAGGAAGTCTGAACCCCCCCCCCCCACCCCCTCTGAGTGGCTGAGGGCTTCAACACAAGCCACCTCTCCGCCCCCGCCTTCAAATGGAAACCCTAATGCTGAGAGTGTGTGCTCGTTTCATTTCATTTTCTCCTTGAAAGGAAAGTTTACTCGCCTTTAGCGTGCACGAAGGTTCTGTAACCTCGGGGCCTTTGTGCAGAACACTTAAAGTCCAGTGTGTGAAAGCAGAGCGAGTATGTGGCCTCCGTAATGTGAAACACCTGTCACGCCGCGCTGACAGCCAGCAACAGTTGCCTCTCTTTATTCGCTGCCTCTCGACTTGACGCTTCGCACGTCAGCTCGTGCTCTTTTGCCGTCAACGTGTCACTTCTCTTTGTCTGCTCGTCTCCCTGACAGCGGAGAGGGAGTCACTTTCCTTCAGAAGCCGAGACGTACTTTTTGTCTTCTTAATTCGTTCTTATAAAATGTTTTACTTCGGGAAAATATGATATAATGTGCGCATCGAGAACATGAGAGGATTGATGTGTGTACAGCTGGTCAGAGTACATCCACTCAAGTGCTGTAATTAGGTGCAATCATGACGTACTTTTCATGCAAGTCTATACTTCAACTATTCAAAGGGTAATAATATAATATTTATTTGTATATTTTTAGTTACTTGTTACATTAGAAATCTGAAAATATAACATATTCTATTGTTTTCTAAATTAAACTAGCCAACGATTTATAAAAGTACAGATTAGTTGATTCATCTGGCCAGTTTGTGTTTTATCATTTAGACGTTTATTTTTTACGTTTGTGTGTTTGAGATATTTTGTATCAGTACATTTCACTTACTTTTACTTAGGTAACATATATATTAACATTTAAATGCAGTATTGTTACATTGTGGTTGTAGTACTTTTACTTAACTAAAGGATCCGAATACTTCTTCCAACACTGGTATTGTACATATGTGGGCGTCTACATACAACTCACATACACACACGCACGCACGTACACACACACACACACACACACACACACACACACACACACACACACACACACGCTTGTCTGACAGGAGTGCAGTGATCTTTGCTGACCCCCCTCCCTCTGCACACGACCTCTCATGTCTTCACACACAACACGCATGCATGCCCAGAACACAAAGTCCCGGCATCTCATAGACGAGTGATTTGTAATGCTGTTTCAAGAACAAGGAAATATGAAACAATGTTATCATTTTCCTCAATATTTTAAATTATACACGGTTTCCATTTTATTCCTCGCCTTTTTTGACACGCAAAATATGCCGATAAGTAGAGACCCAATCATAACCAAATTGCTCCATAGTAACCAGAGAATAATTAAAATGTATTTCAAAAATAGAAAAACTGATGATGAAGTTTTAAATATTCCACATCCAAGTCCAACCTGTTTTTTCCCTCCCTTTCGACATGTGTATGTAATGAATATCCAAATATCCATCTGTGCACGTGCATGAGTTAATGGAAACCTTGCATTACATGGTGAAACAATTACAACTCCTGGATCTCATCCTGTGAATAAGCCATGAATAAAATAATGAAACGCACATGGTCCGTCTCACGGCCTGATTTACGGCTCCCTTGCTTCACGCATTTTAAAGCGGCCGAGCAGCGACAGACAGACGTGATTTACTGTAACACCAAACCGTTGTTTCTCTCTGAAGTGTTTTCTGGTGGATCCTATTTCCTCTTTAGCTCACCGCAAGCCACCGACTGCTCCTGAGGGAGGTTAACCGGGGGAGCACTCAGAGCCGTTCGCTGGTCTCGCTCTAAATCATCTCCAGGGCATCGGCACACGCCTCCTCTGTCTCTTTCATACCTCTGCAAATATGGACACACAAAAGAGCAGGGACAGTCCCACACCGACATCGCCCGGGAGCTGGTGATGGATAACACACCGGTGCATTCAGGGCACTAAAGCCCCTGTCAGGCTGTCCCGAAATTGACACCCGATGGACACACGAATATGGAATTGTGAATTTCGCACGAAGATGGCCCCGAACCACACACGAAGGCAACATTTACATTACATTTAAGACGTACAACTGCAACGAAAGTACCACAAACAATTATGTTGTACTATGAAAGAAACTTGGATTGAACAAAATGACAGTGCAGCTGTTCTTATCGAATCAACCCCTCCCAACTTTAGTTTTATGAGTCAGGAAAGAATGCATAAGAAAGGAGGTGGAGTTGCTATTCTGTTCAATGATTCCCTTCAATGCAGGAAGACAGCGTATGGAAACTTTGATTCTTTTGAATATGTGGCCCTTCAGTTGAAATGCTCCTCTCGAGCTCTGTTCCTAAATATCTATAGACCACCCAAATACTGTGCAAGCTTTTGTGATGACTTTACTGAACTGCTGTCTGTAGTGTGTATTGACTTTGACCGTCTAGTCATTGTTGGTGATTTTAACATCCATGTTGACAACCCCCAGGACAGAGGGGCTAAAGAACTGTTCTGTGTTCTTGATAGCTATGGACTGACTCAGCATGTGACGGAGCCCACGCACAATAAGGGGCACACTCTGGACTTAATTATCTCAAAGGGTCTGAATATCTCTCAGGTTGTGGTGACTGATGTTGCACTGTCTGACCATTCCTGTGTTTTCTTTGAGAGCTCTATTTCTGTTCAAAAAGAGGTAACCACAAAGCGATATTTAACTGAAAATACTAGGGAAATGTTTACTCCACACTTGCCCCTGCTAACATCTCAGTAAATGAGCTAGTAGATCATTTTAATTCAAAAATAAAAAATGTTATAGATGCCATTGCTCCAACTAAGGTAAAGGAAGTGACTGGGAAGAAAATATCTCCATGGAGAAAGGCCATGACCGTGAGAACAGAAAAAAGAGAATGTCGAAAAGCTGAACGCAGGTGGCGAAAAACAAATCTCCAGGTTCACTTTGAAATCTATAAAGAGAGACTTGGCCTTTATAATTTGGAATTGAAAAATGCACGACAGTCTTTCTTCTCTGACATCATTACCAAAAACAAAAACAAGGCCCGTGCCTTGTTTGCTACCGTCGACAGACTAACTAACCCCCCAGAGCCTCTGAATTTCTATCCACCAGGGCGTGCAATGATTTTGCCTTCTTCACTGACAACATTCAGAAAATCAGACAAGCAGTCAGTGCCTCTGCTTCAGGAACAGCAAATGTGTTGTCTCTGTGTCCACTTAACATCAATTCAGACATCATGACACAATTCCATCAGATTAATGATAAAAACCTAGAGGACATTATACAACTTCTGAAGTCCTCCTCCTGCTGCCTTGATATTATTCCAACAGGATTTTTCAAAGATGTTTTGCCCTGCATGGCCTCAGATCTACTTCATATAGTAAACACATCTCTTCACTCAGGTGTTTTTCCACAGGCCCTGAAAACTGCAGTCATTAAACCGCTCTTAAAAAAGAATAATCTAGATGCTTCAGTAATGAACAATTACAGGCCCATATCAGACCTCCCATTTCTAGGTAAGATCATTGAAAAAGTTGTTTTTCAACAGTTGAGTAACTTCATGCATTTAAATAACTGTTTCGATGTGTTCCAGTCAGGCTTTCGTCCAAACCACAGCACTGAGACTGCTCTTGTAAAGGTCTTCAATGACATCCACTTAAACACAGACTGTGGCAGAACTTCAGTGTTAGTATTATTAGATCTCAGTGCTGCGTTTGACACTGTTGACCACAGCATATTACTAGACCGACTGGAAAACTGGGTGGGACTTTCGGAAACAGTTCTAAATTGGTTTGAATCGTACTTAAAGGATAGAAACAACTTTGTTTCTATAGGTAAATACACATCTGAGTTTACAAATATGACATGTGGGGTTCCTCAAGGCTCCATCTTGGGGCCTCTTCTCTTTAACATCTACATGCTACCACTGGCTCAGATAATGAAGAACAACAAAATAAGTTACCATAGCTATGCAGATGACACACAAATGTACGTAACAATTTCACCAGGAGACTATGCTCCAATTCAAACACTGAGTAAGTGCATTGAACAAATCAATGACTGGATGTGTCAGAACTTTCTCCAATTAAACAAAGATAAAACTGAGGTAATGGTTTTTGGAGCCAAGGCAGAACGTTTAAAAGTTAGCGCTGAGCTTCAGTCTGCAATGTTCAAAACAACAGATACAGCCAGAAGTCTAGGTGTAGTCATGGACTCTGACCTGAGTTTCAACAGTCACATTCAAACAGTTACTAAATCAGCCTACTATCACCTAAAGAATATATCTAGGATTAAAAGACTAATGTCACAGCAGGATTTGGAAAAACTTGTCCATGCCTTTATCTTCAGTAGACTCGACTACTGCAATGGTGTCTTCTCAGGTCTCACTAAAAAATCTATTAGAAAGCTGCAGCTGATTCAGAACGCCGCTGCTCGAGTCCTCACTGACACTAAGAAAGTGGATCACATCACTCCTGCTCTGAAGTCTTTACACTGGCTTCCTGTGTGTCAAAGAATAGATTTATAAATACTGCTGCTGGTTTATAAAGCACTGAATGGTTTAGGCCCAAAATACATTTCTGACCTCCTGCTAAACTATGAACCATCCAGATCTCTCAGGTCTTCAGGGACTGGTCAGCTTTCTGTCCCCAGAGTCAGAACTAAACATGGAGAAGCAGCGTTCAGTTATTATGCTCCAAACATCTGGAACAAACTCCCAGAAACCTGCAGGTCCGCTGCAACTCTTACTACTTTTAAATCCAGGCTGAAGACTTTTCCTTTTGTCGCTGCTTTTAATTGAACTATTCACATCTTAAACTGCACTGTAGCTTTTATCCTTGTACTTTTTCTTGTAATGTTTAATTGAACTATTCATATTTTAGACTGCACTGTAACTTTTATCCATGTATTTTTCCTTAATGTTTATTTTATTAGCTTTTCTTTTTTAATGCTTAATGTCTTTCATTTTTTATGTAAAGCACTTTGAATTGTCTTGTGTTGAAAAGTGCTATATACATAAACTTGCCTTGCCTTGCCTTGCCTTGCCTTGCCTATGATACTGTACTGATATCTTCAGACTTTGTTCTTTACTTTCTCCGTCTTTATATGTAGAAGATATTACGTTTTCTCCGTCATGTTGTTGTTTCCATAGCAACAACAACTTCCTGTCAACTGTACTTCAAAATAATATATTCTATCCTTTTTAGTTTCACAGAACACAAATTGGGTTATTTACATAATATGTTTACATGATTTTGTTGTGCAATAAAACAACCCGATGGACCCACGATAAAGGACATGTTCAAATTCGGCTGTGATCGTAGCAACATCGGGCCGTTCGTGAGGGCATCGAAGCCATCGTCTGACCGCCGGTGGAGTTTCTCAGGCTCCGGCAGCAACTTCGTGAGCGGTGGCAAAATCTTTGGCATGCCAAAAAAAAGCCGAAGGACCTGGAGAAGGTTCATTTTCGTGTTGAATTTGTGTGTCCATGTTGCCCTTCGTAAGGCCATCGTGAGGGCATCTTGTTATCATCGGTGCCATCGGGCATTCGCCCCGATCAGAGTGAGGGCGAATGCACCGATGATAACACGAAGATGACACGACTTGACAAGATGCCCTCACGAGTGCCTTACGAAGTTGCCGCTCACGAAGTTGCTGCCGGAGCCTGAGAAACTCCACCGGCGGTCATACGATGGCTTAGATGCCCTCACGAACGGCCCGATGTTGCTACGGTCACAGCCGAATTTGAACATTTCCTTTGTCGTGTGTCCATCGGGTGTCGGGACAGTGTGACAGGGGCTTTAGCAAAAGGGAGCCGAACAGACAAAAAACTATGGTGTAAACTACTCTGTCATCTGAAATGCAGGGACACAACAAAACAGTATTTCTGCCAGGATGATGATAAACTCAGACGTCCTTTTTTAAATGTCGAATTGGCAAAAGACCAATGTGATCGTCTACAACAGGGGTGTCAAACTCAATTTCACCACGGGCCACATCAGCATTATGGTTGCACTTAAAGGGCCGGTTGTAACTTTAAGACTATATAAAAATGCATATATAAATATGTTATATAT
>NC_047522.1:600677-603177 GCF_902827115.2 Pseudochaenichthys georgianus | reverse complement strand
CAAAGTCAATGAATAATCGCATTTAATAATTACAATTATTGACCCAAATAATCGAGATTATGATTTTTGCCATAATCGACTACTTGGTGCTAATGTTTCTGTTTGTTACATTTAATTCACCCGTTTTCACATTTGCTGTTAACCCGTTGCAAGTTTATTGGTGAAGATTGGTGCTTAATCATTATTAGTGATTAGTGATTTCAACTCTGCGATGCACTTCAATGTAATTCAATTACAGACCCGTTGGAAATGTTGATGTGATGTCATAATTGCACATAATGTGGATTTGGCACTTCATATCAAAAAGGCTGCTGACCCCTGAGCTCGAGTATAGTCAGAGGTGGGAGAAGTACACCTAATCTTTGACTAAGTAGAAGTACTCGAGTGTAGGAATACTCGGCTACAAGTAAAAGTCCTGCAACCAAAAGTAAAAGTACTCATTCTGCAGATTGGTACAACTTTCATCTGCTTTGTCACCAAGAAAGTTTCCCTTTGCCAAATCAATCTTCAGACAGCATGTTCAACAAACAGCTTTGTATTGGAAGAACATGAAATCGAGCAAAAACTGGATCAGTTCCCCCAACTCTGCGATGACGCTACGAGATTTCAATCTGCTGTTTGAGATGGCTGCAGATTTGGAAAACAGAGCCGTGTGTTTTTAACTCTCAGCATACGGGGGGGATTATACAGCTGAAGAAACACGCTGCTGGTTCTGGACTCAAACAAACATGGCAGGTACTTTGTTTTCTATTTTTTCACAAAGATTTACTCAATGTTTGTTTGTGAGCTCGTTCATTTCTGTTGGTGGTGTTACGGTACGTGGAAAAGGTAGGAGACAAATGCAGAAAAAGGTCTTGAAAACAAAAGCTTTATTTTAAAAGCTGATGGCAAAAACAAGGCAAAAAAACACAAAGGAAGCGCAAGGAAGATACAATACAAAAAAGCTGACGATGAGTGACATGGAGGGAGACAGGGGAACACAGGGAAAGACTAAATACAGAGAGGGGTAATCAGGGGACAAGAAACAGCCAGGCAGGGGAGGTAGAAACACAAGGGCAACAGGTGAACACAATCAGACAATCAGACAGACCAGGGAAACTAACGACAGGAAGGAAGACACGGGGAGAAGGACCAGACAAGACACAAGGAGGAAAACGTGAGACAGGGAGAACAGAACAGCAAGATAACCCCAACACTAGACACACAACTTAAACCCTGACAGGTGGAAGCTCTTTTCCTGACTTTAATGCAAACATAAAATACAATCATTGCATGTTTCTCCCAGGTTACGATATGTTTCAAACATCCCACAGTAAAATACAGTAGCCATGGAGTCACTTTAAGAACATGTCCCCCTGAGTAATGTTTGCATACACCTCGTTTTTTGAACATGCCGCCAAACACAATGAATCGTAAAGAAAGAATACTTTGCAGAGGTCAACGTCTATTTCTTTTTCAGCAGCCCTGATGACTCGCCGGACCACAGCTCGATTTTTCTCATGCTAAATCTAGGAGCTCACATTCGCACACAGAGAAATACAGACACACACATGCTGACTCTCGAATGACTTGCTTGAAACACACCCAGCAATTTCATCCGAGTCCCACCCTAAACTTTCCAAATCCTTGCTGTTATTTTTACTCGCGCTGATGCATCACCACGTGCCCGGCTGTGGGCTGCGCCCGTGTGTCTTCACAACACATCTCCAGAGGTTTTCACAACAAGCAATATGTGGCAGGAAAAGTGACATCATGCATGTGAAAGAGCTCTCACACACCACTAGATTAGCAGTGCTGCTGTTCCGTGAGTGCTGGAGGTACTGTAGTTCAATTTGCCCTGCGACCGAAGACCATTACAGAAGTCCTGCCCTTTGAATACAGAGCAGGGCTTTTAAATCTACTCGCTTCTACATTTAGGTCAAGGTAAGGCAGTCGGGACGTGTAGGCTGCACAGCCGACTTCATAATTTCAGAGAATTAATCATTTCTGAGGTTGGTTGGTTTCCTTTCTCGTCTTTTGACGGGAGTATTATGAATATAGATATACTGAGAAATCCTTTCATTTATATTCATCTCTTCTAGGAACTGCACCGTGTTCTTCTTCGAGTCAAAGTTTGACATTTTGGGGGAACGTGCTTATTCGCTGAGTTGAAAACAGCTAAGATGTCATTCAAAATGTATGAATATTTGAGAGGGGCTCAACAGCGGTAATTCAAGTTTAAAAGTCTCAAAATGCTACAACTGCTGTCGCAAACTGGATGAATGTGAAGTGTTGTGTTAAAGGAGGATGAAAGCGTAATCAAGGAGCACTATTGGAGCGACTTTGATGGTTATTGGACTCGGGATTAATTCACTTGGATTCCCGCTGTATGAAGAAATGAAAGGACGGCGCAAGTGGAAACAATTCACAAAGGGATTAAACTGTTTGAAACACACGCTCAAAGTAAGCCGGATTTTGCCGATGTGTTTATGTGGATTCAAAAGTCGTAAATAATCTACAA
>NC_047522.1:533177-595677 GCF_902827115.2 Pseudochaenichthys georgianus | reverse complement strand
AATTGCATTTCCTTCTGCGTGATGCACTATGTTCTCCCCACGAGAGGGGCCGTGCTGTTTTGGTCAAATATGAATAGATGGGGAGATGTCCGTCATTACAGAGCTGTGTGTAATGTTCTTCACTTAACTGTCCCTAATGATAGCCAACATCAATCAGAACCTCTGCAGAACATCTCCTCCATGTTTTTCTTTAAAAATAATGTATGAGGAGTGCAGCATGAACATTCACCACTTGATGTATACACGCTGAACAGCCCAGCTCTCACCCAAGCTTGACTGTAATAAAAGCAGAAGACCACCCCCTCGTTACCTTCTGCCCCACATCGCTGGGTGCCATTACCTTCATGTAGAGGTCCAAGGGCTTAATGACCACGTTGCCCTTCACCCTGAGCTCATTACCGCTGTGACGAAGCGGTGAGAGCAGGTGGATCTCCTCCACGAGGAAGGTCAAGAGACGCAGAGAATGATTTGACGGAGAGCCACGGAAGAGGCGGTGGTTAAACGAGGGTTTCCTACTCGTATAAGAGAACAAGATGTAGCACAATGAAACCAAACTAACGGTGGATTACTCACAGCGCCGTGACGCTATGGGACGGGTGGCGCAGTGGGCTGTGCTTTTGATCATCAGATCAAGGGGGCGTTGGGGAACTCCAGTTCGAAACCCGCTCCCGCCCCACGGCGTCAGGCCGGTGTGTCCTTGGGAAACTTTGCTTCTGTGGGTATGGTCCACAGTAGATGACCATTACATGTATGATCTGTATGTGTAATGTGTATTTGTAAAGCGCTTTGAGAGTCATTGAGAAAGCGCTATAATAAATATAAGGATTATTATTATTAATTATTTAATCACTATAACTTTTCCATACATGTGTAGCCATCCTCCACTTGAGAAGCTGCCAGACTTCAGAGAAGGACAGACTTCAGAAACTCAACATTGAGGCTGGTTTCCTGCAGCTGTCATCATTATTGATCCCTCGTTTCCACAGAGCCTCTGATCAATGACCCGCTGCCCTCCTGTATCACATGACACTTCACACAGACAGCGTGAACTGCACTTCATCCAATCCACTGCTGCTGCTCCGCTAAATCACCAACATGGCCCATTAGACGGACAGAGGGGCGGGGGGATGTAAAGCAGGTGAAGATTAGGTCACAGGTCTGAATAAATAAGACACACGTGCTGCCACGCTTTGAGCAGATCTGGTAGGCCACGCATGACCTATCAACAACTCTTAAAGGTGACATGTCATGCTTTTCCGGTTATCACCCGTCCCCTCGTGTTGTGAAGGTGTTTCTGCATGTAAACGTCTGCAGAGTCAAAACCCTCAGAGTGCACCCTGCAGCGAGTAGAACTCTAACACAGAGAAGACCTCCCCAAAACGCCTCGTTGGAGAAACGTCACTGTCCATTTGATTCTTCCGGGTACATCATGATGTCATGTCGTCCCCGGAACGAAATGGACCAATCCGCGGAGCCGTTACGTTAAGCCCCCGCTGATTGGTCCAAATTGACCAATCCACGGACTTCCTCACACACTCAGTGCAGCAGCTCAGCTGATCTCTCCTCCCTGGCTGCAGGCTGATAACAGACAGTTGGGATCGCGGCGGAATTCTGTCCGCAGACCCATTCTCACAGCGTCTATCAACCTTTTTCTTACTCAGTATCAAGCCACACGTATTGTTTCTACTTCGGCTGTGACTTTGTGTGTGCTCAGGGTGAGTTTGGCTGTGTTTGGCTGTGTATCGCTAAACAAGGAAACCACACCTCCACGGAGCTCAGCGCGATTCACAACGTCCCGACCAATCAGAGCACACTGGGCTCACAGGGGGGGGGGGGCAAGAGCTGCAACGAGCCGTTTAGTGGAGAGAGTGAATACACAGACTTTACAGAGATGCTGAGAGAAACCAACGTGAGTTTGGAACATTAGTATAAATCTATTCTAGTTCAACAATGGAACTATGATCAGTGGAAATGGCCGTGACACAGGACCTTTAAAGTCATACCAAAACACCTCCCGAATGATTTACAAAGTTTCAGTTCATTTTATAAGACAGGTAGGGAAATGTAGACGTCATAACATTTGTTGAATCCTATTTTATTTTGTTTTATTTGTAGTCCACACACATATCTTGTCTTTTCATTTTGCTGAGACAAATGTGTTTTCTGATATTGGGCTATACAAATAAAGATTGATAACAGCACCAGAATAAGAGTGATGATTATGAATAAATAAAGAATAGTGAAAATGCAGCTAACAGTAGGAATCTGTACCTGTAGCCTATGTTGACTTTTTGCGGTAAAATTAAAAAACAAAAATACCTGAAAAAGGCATCTAAATGTAAACATAGCCGTTAGCATTTAGTGTGCAACTGAACTAGCTCACAATGCTATTTGCTACTAGCTAATGGAGCCATTTTGTATTGAGCCAGAAAGTCATTTAGAAACATAACATGAAGAAAGTAACATTAGATTCAGGCTCAGAAAACCAAGGCTGCCTTTGTATCATATTAAAAACAGCAAAAGCCCCAAAACATTTGTTAGCCACCCTGAAAGACTGCATGCTACTTCTGCACGGTGCTCAATGCTACTTGAGCTAAATGCTATCAGAGTCACTTTCATTCATCCATGTCTCATGAGTGTATCCACATCCCCGTCATGCTGTCTGTAGTAGAATGCAAACAGGAAGCAAAGCTGAGACTGAACAAGATATCATACAGAGCTAATTAAACAACAGCTTGTGCACACACACCGTCAACACACTGTCATAACTGCCTCGCAGCGCTAACTAGGGTGACCAGATCCCAACAAACCAAATGTGGGACAAGGAGTATGGTTGTGTTGGACAATGTGGGACAATGTGGGACAATGTGGGACACCCTCTCAACAGCACCCCCCAACCCCCGGAAAAAAAAAACGTAACAAATATATAACAACAGAGCAGAAAGTGAAGTCAAAATGCAGTTTTTTAATAAAGAAAAGTAAACTAAGGCTAACCAAGGCAGCAGGCATTATTCACTTCAAGTGTTTAGAAATGCATCTTCTTAATTCAACTAGTGTATTACCTGTACAAGTAGGCACAACATAAATTAATAGATAAAATAAAACCAACACTGGCCAGGAGGGAACAGAAACATAATAATACATAAAATAAAATAGCTTTCAGTTGTGTCCATCACAGCAACAGAAGGTAGGCCTTCTGTCACCTAGAACCACTGGTGTCTTTGACTCTGTCAAACAACTCTCCACAGAGGCAGGGGCAAGCACCTCTGTTCTTATGGACGCTGCTTGTGTACGACCACATGACATTTTCTTTACTATCTCAGAGTCTGGAAACATGGTCGGCGCTAGCTTGTTACCAGTCATCTGACCGGTATGATGGAGTGTTGCACCGTATGGTAAACACTGGTTATTTCTGCTGCGGTCACCTTGTCTGAGTGGCCATCATGTTTTGGTTTGAGTAGGAATGTCTCCATAGAGTGGGATGTCTCTTTTTGAGCGACACGTTTCTTGTGAGAATCGCATTCTCTGTGTCTGTTGACGTCGTATTCACTGCCATGTGAAATTTAAAAATTACTCTTGCAAAGATTGCAAACAACTCTCTGAGCGTCGCCCTGCACTGGCTGCACCCACGGGTAAGTGTCTTCCCAGTCTTTGCTGTATGTGCATCTTCTTTTCTTCTTAGCTGTAGTTTCAGTTTCCTCCATTTTCCATAACCTGCTGCGTCGCCTGCGTTCGTTGTTGTTGTTTGGCGGGGTGGGGGGGGGGGGGGGGTGGTGAGTGAGTTACTCTCATTGGTTAACACTTGACCAGCACCCGCCGTGTGTTACAGTTTGATTGACAGCAAACACAGCCCCTGATGATAGCCTTCCCTGCTTTCTCAACAGCCATTGGATGAATCTGATTTTAAAGAAAAGCGTTTTAGCCAATCAAAATGAAATATGCGGGACATCGTCTCAATTTGCGGGACGCACCAAAAGTCGTGAAAATGCTGTGCAGTCCCGCGCAAAGCGGGACATCTGGTCACCCTAGCGCTAACGCTCAGGCTTTAAGATTTCACATCACAGACAGTTTTAAATAGTTGACGACGTCACAGACGAAGAAAGTAATTGCACATCTTTGGGAGACTGCTGCCCCCCCGAAACCCTGACAACCAAAACAAGTCTCCTCTAATTGACCGACAACGAGCCGAGTAACAAACAGAAACCCCTTTGATAGCGTGTCATCACTTCCTACAGACGCACTGAGAGAGCGACAGGGCCGAGAGGACACAACGCGTCCCCCTGTCTGTCTGCGAGTCCAGCGAAGAGAGAGCTCGCAGTCTGTCAGCAGACAAGTCGCACATCAGACAGACTTATGAAGCTGCACATTGCCACTTATCAGAGGCAGTGTGGCATTAACATGTTTTTGTCCGTGGAAAACTACAAAGATATCAAAAAACCTCCCCCTGTCTGACTCGGAGTGGTGTCTGTAATTGTTATAAGAATGTGTGTGTCAGCAGTTTTGCAGTAGCAGTGCAGGTGTGTGTGTGTGTGTGTGTGTGTGTGTGTGTGTGTGTGTGTGTGTGTGTGTGTGTGTGTGTGTGTGGTGTGTGTGTGTGTGTGTGTGTGTGTGTGTGTGTGTGTGTGTGTGTGTGTGTGTGTGTGTGTGGTGTGTGTGTGTGTGTGTGTGTGTGTGTGTGTGTGTGTGTGTGTGTGTGTGTGTGTGTGTGTGTCATGTTGGTGTTTAATGAGCTTTGTGGGGGGAACTCCTAGATCTCCGGGATAGAGGTGGGACAGCGGCGGTGTGTGTTTGGGCCGGTGTTACCTGCAGGCTGCTCGGATAACTTGATTAGCGGGTATACGGTGCTCTGTGTCCTCTGCACTGAGATGAAGCCTCACACGAGGGCACGCTGACACCAACACACACACTAGTTGAACAAAGACACACACACACACCATCTGTAATTTGTTCTTTCTTCCAAAACATGCATTAGGGATGGGGATCAGAGGCTCCAGCATCAGGATACTTACGTTATCGTACGGTATTATTGCGATTTCAAGCATGTTGCGATATGCAAATTATGCATTTTGTTAACATCTATAGTGATAACATTTATTAAGATTTGTTACCTTTTTTAAATAATGCAGTTTGTCAACATCAATAGGATAACTGGTACATTTCTGTTTTTCTGAAACGTCTAGTCGAGTGGACTGAAAAAAAGCTATTTTTACCCAAAGTATACATTTATTTACAACATCAATCCTTTCTACTACAAAACATCGGTACTTGTCGTCCAAGTATTGATACAATATTAAACTACTATGCCGTTTTAAGTTTCCCCCCACCCCACAACCCCACCCAGAGTGTTCCTGAGGAGCAGAAACAAAAGCTTCTAATCAGCAGCTCCATCGCCCCTCGTGTGTCTCTCGCTGTGACAGCTCTAATTTAAGCTTGCGGCTAAATATACAGCGCGGCGCTGCACCTCTGACCGACTTCACCGGCGTCTTTGATGGCTCAACATCAAAGCTGGAAATCAACTCTTTAACTCGCAATATATTAATTCACTTCTATGTTTAGGTTCTGCCTCTTTTTGCTGCCGAGATGAAACAATTGAAATAGCTCATAATGTCAATCCATGCAGCCAGTGGTGGTCTGCAATCCAGACACTTTACATTGTGGTTACTTTATACTCCTATTTCACGTTGCTATGCCAATATTGTTCATTTTACTCCATTTAAGATAACTTACTAATGGAAGTACTATTAGTGATCTTTTTTACAATATTAATTGGTTATATAACATTGAAAGAACATACAGTCAACCCCCGCTAACCTTCAACATATCATATGTGGGTAAAACCAAAAAGATAATAAATTAAATTTGGGAATGCCTTCCTGTGTGGTTATTTAAACAATTACAGGTTGCGGTGCAGGTTAAAGCTTCTTCCCCGCTCTAAATCCACAGCAGGAGGTGGTAAAGCCTCGGGGGCGTTCCTAATGTGTGGTCTCTCTCCCTCGGGTCCTTCTGGGTCTGATTGTAGCACAGAAACAGATGTGTGTTCACCACCTGAAAGCATGAGCGTGTGCACAGCTGCCTACCTGACGCACATGTATCCATTGCTGCTGAAACACCGCTTTGTTAGCGACCCACTTATATCACTTTCTGTTTACCTGCATGTTCCCCCGCTTGTATCTGTGCCTCTTCATATTTATCTGTGGTATGTTTGGACAGTTTGAATGCTGCTTATCTGATCTTATTTCATGGTGAGACTTTTCCTCGAGGTGTGGACTGTACAGTATATTGTATGCGCCATGCAATGTGATATTTAAAACAACATTAGTTTTATTTTCTGAACAAAACGTTCAATTGAGAAACCAGAAGGACACTAAAGAGCCAAGGCCGTTTCCATAAGTACACATAACGCATGCTCAATTATCTATATCAGCTTCAACTAATGTTTTGCTTGGCTTAACAGACGACCTTCAAACCCGCTTACGTTTCATGAGTATTGGTCCGGTGGCTGTAATCCTGCTGACAAAGGAAACAGATGACTGCCTAGGTGGAGGTAATACGGCACATTAATACGTGTATGCACAGATTTTGAAAACATAGAAAGCAGGATGTTAGATCGACCAATCAGCTTGCTCACCGTGAAGCTCCACACTGTACTTTTTTACATTTCGGAGGTTTGCACATCTCCTCTGCAAGCTTCTCTGTGTAGGATTGCGAAGGCGTTTCGATTTATCTCCACAGAAAGATAATTGCTTTTCTCAGCAGGGTTTTAGGACTATTTGGATCTGACTATATCATTTCTAGATAACAACCACTGCATATTTTTTTATACAAGCGATATCTCATTTTCATGCATCTCTGCAGAAAGACAATACATCACATGTCACTTGTTAGACGCTTTTATCCAAAGCGACTTACATACTCAACACTGTGGGGAATCCCCAGAGGAGCAATTTGGGGTGAAGTGCCTCAGGGACACAACGACATGCTGACTGCAGCGGGGTTTGAACCTGAAACCCCCTGATCCAAACACTAATAGAGTCTGAAGATCTCTCAGTTAGTTTTTTGGGGATAACTTAAACTAAATCATTTCCATATGACATACACGCCTATTTAAAGGTGGGGTAGGTACGTTTCAGAAACCGGCTCGAGATACACTTTTTGTTATATTCCATGGAATGCTCTTAACATCCCGATAGCAATGAATATCTGAAGTGCTTTGACGAAAAAATCCATAAAAAAATGTCATCTGTAGAAGCCGTAGTACTGTAAAAAGTACAACCGGCCCGGACCGGCTAAACGGATTGGATGGCCTACCTGCCTGTCAGCCTTCCATCGGGGCACAAACTGATCTCGTGCCCTCATTGGTCATGTGCGCGTTCGTGTGTGTTGGAGGAGGGGCTCTGTGAGGAAGTGGCAGATTTTCTCCGGTTGTGTATTTTCAAATTCTAGCGATCTCCAACCGGTTTCTCAAACTTACCTACCCCACCTTTAACTAATTAGAATCAAGACTTTTTGAATCAAGACTTTTTGCAACTTGTGAGCCATACTTTAATGCAGCTGATTCAACACAAGTCCTTATATATTATAATTATTATAATCTCCACGCTGGTTGCAGATTAGCAGCAATTCAAAGGTGCTTTCTGTACCCTAATGCTTTGTTGCTTAAATGTAATGCAAACGTTATGGGGACGGACACAGCTATGGACATGTTGAGCTCTTCTTAGGATAACTGTCAGAAATGCAGACGCTGCGCTGACTGATATGGCTGAGCAGCGGACAGCGCCAGGACACATTTAAGAGTGTACGTGCGTGACGACGCCTGATGACTGTGCTGCGATTTATCCTCCGGCTGAACACTCCTGCCACTTCGCCCGCACGCCTGCTGCATATATTATCTGTGCATGTTATTTGTGTCCAAGGGACCGCATGTGGAAAGGGTTCCATGAATAAGAACACGCATAGGAGTGCAAGAAACACGATGACCCGCTCCTCGCAAACATGAAGAGAAAAGCAAAAGACTGAAGAGGAAGCGGTGAGAAAGTCGTCGAGGGTCACTCGAAGTAGATTACTGAAGAGGGGCTGGTTGTAACGAGAGGAATAGAGGGACAAAGGATGAAGGAGACGCAGTATAGGATGGAGAGTAAGAGGTTGAATGAGATGAAATGAAGGCTTGGAGAGAGCAGGTTGGAGGGAAAGGAGAGAGGGGTGTTAAAGAGGTTAGGAGGGAACAAAGCAGCGGTGAGTGAGGAGGAGAAAGGGAGGATTAATAGGAGACGAGTTTAGATGGAAGAAATCAAGAGCATGGCGTTTAGAGGCACTTCAGAGAGATGAGGTTGAAGAGTGCGGCTCTGCTAAGAAGGTTTCCTGCAGATCCTTGAGAAGTCTAAAAAAGCATTCAGCTAAAAAAAAGGCCGTATTAAAATATATTAAATCCTGCTCAAAGTTAAAAACGCTAAGACATATTGCCATTTAAACTTTCTGAATAATTTACAGAAAGCCTCTTGCATTCATTTCCTAGCAACCATCATGGATAACCAGCAACACTCCTATTTGCAGGGGCGTGATTCACAGAGCAGATGTCTGCAAGCGAACGACATATGGGGAGGTGCAAATTAAATTAAAATTCGCTATTCAACCATGATTTTGGATACAATGCACGGTGTTTTCTGCGCAGGCAGTGATTCAGATTATTGATATTGATCGAAAAGGCTTTTAAAGGCTCTCAAAGAGTCTTAACGGTGTCCTATCAAAGCTAAATGCCCTTTCTGATGTCTTTTATACTTCAATATGTGTCAGAAAATACAACCCTCTCTCTTTTCCTCCGTACCAGCATCTTTGAAAACGGGGGTACAACAGAACTGATCCCGCAGAGAATCATCCATTCTCTAAAGCCCCTGTCACACTGTCCCCAAATGTACCCCCGATGGACACACGATAAAGGAAATGTTCAAATTCGGCTGTGATCGTAGCAACATCGGGCCGTTCGTGAGGGCATCGAAGCCATCGTGTGACCGCCGGTGGAGTTTCTCACGGTACGTCCACACAGCAGCTTTAGACGAAACTTCCACCGCTTCCAACGCTTCTCTGCCCGTTGACTTTGAATGGGGATGACGTCACTTTGCCTCGCTTTTCGCCGAACTGCATTGTGGGGGAGCGAAGCGAAGATCTCCAGGATTCAAAAGTTGAGCAATGTTCAACTTTGGAAGCTGAGCTGGAAGCGCCAGCCAATCAAACACGTTTATGCAAATCTGGCAGTAGAAGCGCTAGCCAATCAAACCGCGTGTAAGCAGGGAGAGACTACGCAGGTAATTTCCTCATATTCCAAACGAGAAGTTACGGTAGCAAATCACCCGGTTCTTTACGACCAGAACTATTAACGGGATACAAACCGGAGGAACCAGCATGGAGGGAGGTGGCAGAGACAGGGGGGGAAACTGGTAGGGTTTCGCCTGTTTGGGGAGTTTATATATATATATATATTGCTCGCATAAAATCCCCGGGGTTTTTTGCTTTGTATGTCGGGGGCGGGACATTCATGTGATTGGTTGTTGGTCGCGTTGCTCGCAAAAAATCCCCAAGCTTTCAGACACGAGCTCCAAGATGTTCAAGATGTTTGAAAAGCTGCTGTGTGGATGTACCGTCAGGCTCCGGCAGCAACTTCGTGAGCGGCAACTTCGTAAGGCACTCGTGAGGGCATCTTGTCGAGTCGTGTCATCTTCGTGTTATCATCGGTGCATTCGCCCTCACTCTGATCGGGGCGAATGCCCGATGGCACCGAGGATAACACGATGCCCTCACGATGGCCTTACGAAGGGCAACATGGACACACGAATTCAACACGAAAATGAACCTTCTCGAGGTCCTTCGGCAATTTTTTGACATGCCAAAGATTTTGCCACCGCTCACGAAGTCGCTGCCGGAGCCGGAGAAACTCCACCGGCGGTCAGACAATGGCTTCGATGCCCTCACGAACGGCCCGATGTTGCTACGATCACAGGCGAATTTGAACCTTTCCTTTATCGTGTGTCCATCGGGTTGTTTTATTGCACAACTAAATCATGTAAATATATTATGTAAATAACCCAATTTGTGTTCTGTGAAACTAAAAAGTATATAATATATTATTTTGAAGGACAGTTGACAGGAAGTTGTTGTTGCTATGGAAACAACATTGCGGAGAAAACGTAATATCTTCTACATATAAAGACGGAGAAAGTAAAGAACAAAGTCTGAAGATATCAGTACAGTATCATAGTACTGTAACATCATTGTTTGTGTTACTTTCATTGCAGTTGTATGTCTTAAATGTAAAGTAAATGTCGCCTTCGTGTGGTTCGGGGCCATCTTCGTGCGAAATTCACAATTCCATATTCGTGTGTCCATCGGGTGTCAATTTCGGGACAGTGTGACAGGGGCTTAACAGGGCTGAAATAGAGGGATATGAAGGATGTCTAAAATGCATGATGTGTTTGGTATTTAGAGCAAAACACATCATAGACATGTTTTAAATATATTTGTATATATCTGATTATTATATCTGAAAATAGCAGACTTTCATCGGACTTTCCTTTAGCTGCAGGAACACTGGGATGTCCGTGAGTAACATGCCATAACACTGTTAGTGTGCTGTGTGCATGTCACGTGTCAGGAGAGGGTCCCACAGAGGTAATTGAATCAGGACTTTAAACCCCAGGGGAACAGACCCGGGGCGAGGGGGGAGGCACAGCTGGAAAAGCAACAGCCAAAGCTTTCAAAGTAAAATCAAGGGAAAGGAAACACTGGGGAGTGGCTGCGGTGTGCAGAGCTGACTGCACACGGCCCTGCAGGTGCAACGCGGTTATATTCAAAATACCCCGTGAGTTCTGACTCTGTTCAGCCCGCCGCCGCCGCCGCCCAATATGTCTTGGTTTGGTTTTATGTAAACTGCAATCATAACTGTAATCGTCCATCACGGTGTGAAATGATGAGTGCAAATTGATTCAAACGGCCCAGACAAGCAACTGAGATAATCCACAATAAATAACTCGAACAACCGCACTGTGTCCACTGACTGGAAAGTGTTGATGTGGAAGAAGCCGAGTTTAAAAAGTGTTTGTTTTTTATAACAGGGCTATCAAGCAAACTACTACTATGTAAAGAGGAAATTGGCCGTAAAAAAGTTCCGTCTGCTACCTCGCGCCTCAAAGGAGGGAGGGGATCTGGAAGTGGAGGTTCACGCGGGAGCGGTGTGTAAATAAACATAAACAACAGTGTAAACGAGCCCGCCTAATGGGGATACAAAGTTGGTGTTAGTCGCCCGTACAGCTGCGCCAGACTGTTAATGTCGGCACTTTTTCTATTAGACGGGACCCCCTGGCTGCCTCGCACAATTATGTTATTCTTCTGGGGCCGGGAGTGTGGGTGTCTGCTTCGTGAGACTGTGTCTGGAGGTGATAAAACAGCACATAAATAATGACTTAATGATGGCCTCCGCCCTTTCCTGCAATGATGACAATGGAGCTTTCCGAGCGGAGTGATCCACATGTGGCCTCCAGGTGTTCTCAACCCCACCTCTGATACTTGTAACCTCCCAACTCGCCATGCACGTCCACGTTTTACTTTGCACATCCATCTATAGAAAGAATTATTTCCCGTGTGTGCATTCATCTGGTTGCAAATGTAGAAATATGCAATCCAATAAGTCTGAAAGCTTTCTGTTCCCACGGGAGAGACACAGCTGGATGATCCGCATTACTCAACCTGTCAAGCTGCGTTCTTGAGTGGAAGTGTTCCAGCCATTTTTCCTTTTGTTATTATTGTCTGAATGTTAGGCTTAATAATAATATAAATTAGATTATACTGTAAATTATCGGCGAGTCACATTATGGTTTAAAATGCATTAATTTAAAGGTGGGGTAGGTAAGTTTCAGAAACCGGCTCGAGATCGCTAGAATTTGAAAATACACAACCGGAGAAAATCTGCCACTACTTCCTCACAGAGCCCCTCCTCCAACACACACGAACGCGCACATGACCAATGAGGCACGAGATAAGTGTGTGCCCCGATGGTAGGCTGACAGGCAGGTAGGCCTTGGTTGTACTTTTACAGTATTACGGTTTCTACTGATGACATTTTTTATGGATTTTTTGTCAAAGCACTTCAGATATTCATTGCTATCGGGATGTTTAGAGCATTCCATGGAATATAACAACAAGTGTATCTCGAGCCGGTTTCTGAAACTTACCTACCCCACCTTTAAGGCTCACTTATTATTTGTTATATGTGCGTTAGTATAACATGCATGGCTATGCCTATATGGTAGATTGATAGGACACAGCTGGGGGTGATAGACGGGGGAAAGTATTTTGACCGTGTTCTTTTTGTTACTTTGGAAAATGATACACTTTTTAGTTACTATGAAGCGAAGAAATGTGTCCTCCTGTATGTACCGTGTGGATCAATGAATAAAGCTCATCTGATTCAACCACGATCTCCGCTGAATTGTTCGGAAACAAAGAGAGGCGCGTCAAAACCCACAACCCCGATAGAGGTGGCTATTCATTGTAGACACGGATCAAGACGCCACCACAGGAAGTGTGTGTATGGAACAGAAGCGGAACAAGGGAATATAGGGAAGAAACTGGACTTGTTGACACAATGGCGCAGAAATGAGAGGTTCCGCGAAATTATAGTCGAGCCGCTCAGGAACAAATAGCTATAATTGTTTCTCTCGTGGGTTCTGCTGCACCGCTATACGACAAAAGCAGAACATCCTGTGACTGCTCTGCAATTAACATCCGCTCCCGCTTCAGGGTACTCACTCACTCACTAAATATGATGATTTGATCAAGATCGTTTGTGCCTTTTAAATCGTTCTGCCGTCACTTAACAGGCTTTCCCAGGAACTGAAAGCATCACTTCGCCTCAGGAGGTCAGGGGGAAATCTGAATGTCATCAACTCATATACTGCACAAAAGAAAAAGATGACTAAGAAGCACTAAAGAGGGAGAATCTAAGATGAAGCGGAGTGACTGGAACCTGCCAATTACTGTAATTGCCTCCACGAGAAGTGCTGAACCCTGGACATCACACAAATGGGTGCAATTACAATAAAAAACCTGTAACACTTTAGTAAATCTGGCTTTTGCAATGCGTGTTAGTGTTTCATCGACAACCAAACCGTGTTTCAAAAGCACCGAAACACTCAGTTGTATCGCGCCAGTTTTTGACAAGCTGGAGTTTGCACGTTTTTCTTTAATGGGATTTGTAGTGCCGGCATATAAGCACATCTACACACTGCAGTTGTGGACAAAGACCGTAGCCTGCTAACATGACTTGTTAATGTTAACGTACGAGTGTAATCCTCCACCATATGAACCGTTTACAGATATGTGTGGTCCAGCTTCATTTCTGCCTTCTCATCTTCATAACCACAGTTCTGCAAAGCAAGAAAGCCCCGTTTCCAAACATTCCTATGTACGCCTTTACCGAGAAGAAACACATTTGCCATGATAAATTGTTTGTTATTATACATGGGGCCCGGCGGGGGGTAGAGGGGGAGACAGAGTGGGAGTTAAGCTCCGCGGAGGACAATGATGGGTGTCAGAGACCTGCCGTCGCCTGTGGGACTGGAACTGATCCAGGAAACAGAAACCGCTGGAGTTTGAGCCCGTTAACGCACAACACCGGCCGTAAAACGGAACATTTACTGTCCTCCAGTCCCATACATCCCTGCACTCTGACCTTCACATATCAGACGAAGGGGGGGGGGGCGATTATATGCCTCTGGGGACGACTGAAGTGTTGTATTATATTATGGTACTCAGCGCAGTGAAGAGGTGAGTGGAGCTGAAATAGGGTTGCGGTAAAAAAGGGAAAAACATCTCCATTTTCTTTCAAATTGATGCAGAAAAGTTTGCAGATCAGCGTTTTTTTCAGCACTAATCAAGAGCATCCATCTTTCCACGCACAATTACCGCCTGAGCATCGGCTACTTGACGCTCTCTAGCAACAGTTTCCTCCTCTCAGTGTGAGATATAACTCCCCTTTGTGTGCTTTTCCAAAGTCAATAAAAAGACGACGACCCTGCCCTTAGCTGCTGCAGAGAAAGGAGTACTTCTCCACCCACAGAGCCTTTGGGGAACGGCACGTCGAGCACGGAGCACAAAATAGATCAGGATGCTGCGGGGCCTCGCTTCACAGGGGCAGAGGTCTATTTTTAATGACAACAAGAGCGCTGCAACAAAGTGTTGTGGTAGGGCAAGTCCGGAGGAGATTCATGCTCTGCGTAGGAGTCCTCCCTCGCTGAGCTCTGCAACAGCTTGAATCCAAAACAACAGAAACGTTTCCAGCAATAACATATATTTCATACTGATTTGTCTGAGCACATCTCGGCGTATCTTCTTTAAGGAAAACCAGGCAGTTGTCTTTTCTTCTTTAAGTCTCTAGTCCAGGCGTGTCAAACTCAAGGCCCGGGGGCCAAATGCGGCCCGCAACTTCATTTTAGGTGGCCCCACAAGAGCTTGCAAAAAATATAATATGTTTATTATACGGTTACGTGCTACTTTACAGAAGCATGTTGCCCATGAACTACATGTCCCACAATGCATCTAATTTCTTCAAAATATGCCTTTGTTCTCAGAATTAGATTTTTTTTTTGAAAGTTACTTTTTATTTCAAAATGTAATTTCTTTTTAAATCATTGTGACATTCTCACTGAAGAGACTTGCAATTATTTGCCCTAAACTTCTGCTTTCAGACGTAGTTAATTATGAAGTTATTACCCTATCCGATAATAATCCAATGCAGAGGCAATAATGTAATACAATACATTATTTTATATATTAAATATTTATATATGTATTTTGATATAGTCTTAAAGTTACAACCGGCCCTTTGAGTGCAACCATAATGCTGATTTGGCCCGTGATGAAATTGAGTTGGACACTCCTGCTCTAGTCCCTTCTTTCTTTGCACACCTCCACGTGTTTCTCCCTGAAAGCACAGCCAGAAGGAACAGGTCATGTGTGGTGAGCTTAAGGTCAACAAAGGGGGTCAGTCACATCTCTGAGAAAGTGAAACCGGATCCTTTCCTCTCGTTGGCCCGACACAAGCACCTGAGAGCTCCTCTTCTTTGTACCCAGAGATGTTCTAGTTACTGCTTTGACTCGCTCTGCTTTGCTTGTTATTGGGGGTTCGTGTATTATATCATCTTTCTGTGAACTCATGTTGAATGTTAGCAGGACATTAGATGCATGTTATCAAGGTGCATATGCAACTTCTTTAAAGGGTGGAGTTACCTAAGGGTTTTGGTGTCGAACTATCTGGTTATAAGTGGGAAATATCCCGTCAGGGTTATGGGGTTATTACGTAACCTGGCGTAACTGAGATACTGTATGTGTACGTGACGTTGCTTACGTAAACTATGTCTGTTTAAATAAGTCAACGTTGACTTTTGGTTTCACACCGGGCACACACTCCAGCCTCCTGGGGAAAGGTTTGTTTGACTCTCCCAGCCTAAGACGTCTTTATTGCTCTGTATACAACGTCACACATAACTACTAAGTGACTAGAAAGCATTTTAAACATACTAGTTAGTGTAGCAGTCCCCCTGACCACTGATTATGACATTTGAATTGGATTATTTCATCTGAAGTTGCTGCTTTTTCTATCTCTCTCCCTCTATCTCCGTCTTCATTACAATGCTGCACCTTTAAAGTTCATCTCTCCTGTTCAGGCAACACAACTGCAAAGGGTGTGTGTTTCTTCAGGCGCTTTGGTCTTGAGCCTTCTCTCAGACAGAGGAGGGGAAAACACAAACCTCATCCAAGAGAATCTTAAAACAATCCTCTTCAGTCCCAACAGGGCGGGAGAGGAAGCTCCACTCTTGAACGTAGCTCACTTGTTTTGAGGGAACACAATCGAGCCAGAGCTGAGAAAGACTGATGTTTCATGAACAGCAACACGAGCAACACTGTGTACGGAAAGACAGGCAGGCAGGCAGGCGGCACCTCCAGGGTAACTCCAGCATCACTGAGGCTGAGTGCCTGGCTAGACTTTCACAGACTTAATGTTCCATAACAAAATATCCCTTGAAAGTCACATTGTGTTCAACAGTATTAAACTCCAAATGACCATTTCCTCTCGAGTAACGAGCTGCGCAGAGTCAGCTTAGCGTTCTGTACGAGTGTGATCTACTAAATAAGGGTTTGACCGCTGGCAGCGAGCCAGGCAGGTTTCTGACTGAGGGCGCATTCTTCCTGAGGGCTAGGAGACGTTATTCAGCAGGAATAACAAGCGACGTGTTATCCACTGCTGGATCAGACCACACATCCGCACCTTCAGCACTGAGGCAGCTTTGTGTCTACGAGCAGGGGTAGACTACACACACACACACACACACACACACACACACACACACACACACACACACACACACACACACACACACACACACACCACCACCACCAGTAAAGTTCACGACTCACGGGTCTCCTGTCTGGAGTGTGTGCAGTGTTGGGAACAATACAGCAGGTGTGTGTGAAGGGCGCAGGTTTGGTTCAAGTCAAAGGTCCCAATTACTTAATATGTAAATTGCTGCATTTTTAATGTGGCACCTACCAAAAATAACATTTAGGTACCTTGTTGGAGACTTTAACTTGAAAAATATGCAATAAGGGGAAGTGTAGAGTAGAGGTCCAGCCACCTCCTGCAATAAGGAAGAGGCAAAAGAAGCTCTTACATCCTTTACTTAACGAAAAGTACAAATACAGCAATTAAAAATACAGCAATTAAAAATAGAGCCAAACAAAACAGAAAATACTAAATATACTATGCACGCTGCATGCATGGATAATATCCTGTATATGTGTGCGTCTCTAAAAGATAAATCTGAAGGGTGATGAGATCATATGTTTTTAGAAAAGAGGAAAGTGACACAAAGCTAACTACTATCTAATAAAGACATCTGTAAAGTGTTGAGGAAAAAGGCCTCAAACTGCAAACAATCCAATGCAAAAAGATCGCGAACCACAAAGCTCATTATATGTATTTGAATGCATCTGAGTGTATGTAGTGACGAGCTGTCAAATAAGTCCAGCAGAATAAAAAGAATGTAAGAATTATAAATTAGTATTGATGGAGAAAACTGAAATGAAATGCAGTCGTTTTCCAGCGATGTTTGCAGCCTGAGAGGTGGAACCCGGGGCAAAGAAAGCCCACATATTGCTTTGCGACTCAAGAGAGCGTGTTGACATTAGTGGTAACAACATTTGACTTGTAGAGTGCTGACAGTGTACTGGAGAGAGATGTTAGTGTCAACATAAAAAGTGGGGGAGACATGCCCCCTTAGTGTACCTCCATTTTGCCTTACTGTCAGTTCCCCCTTCTCTTTCTGCCTGAGTCTCTTTCCCGCCCTGCGTCTGCCCGTCCCTCTCTAAGGATGGCTCTGACAGATGGATCCCAGATGCATCTTGGGAGCGACGAGACAGCCGCCTCTCCAGAGAAACTCGTCGGTGTGTTCCTAACCATTTCCCTGGAACAAGCTCTGCCTGTCTGCTCGTCAACCCTCACATCGACGCTTCCATCTCTACATACTTCCTCTTTCTTCCCCCTCCATTCATAAAGCAGCGCAGGTCCTCTGTGTGTCAGAAAGTTCTTATCTGCTCACCTCTGTCCGCTTTATATCTCTCCTCTCATCTCTCTTCCACTCCCGTTTTTCTTGCCAGGCCAAAACTACAAATAGTTATATTTTCAGATGTTATCGCAAACTCTCATATACGGTCGGATAAAAGGAAAATGGCGCGCTCGGTTCATTCACCATGGAAGCATCCTCTTGCATCTTGAATATTTATTTTTCGAGGATATTGCTCTGATTAGCCCTTCGCGATGATTTCAAAGTAGAGATAAATGTTTTCATTTGCAGAAGATTAAAGCATGTTCTGCTTGTATCTCCTCTCATTGATGACATTACAGCTTCTGCGGCGGCGGCACGCGCTTCAGATGGAGCTCTGATAAACACATCACATCAAAAGAGCTGCTTATCGTATGATGATTTGCTCTGTAAAGATAAGAGGCTGCGATGTGTGTCCTAGGGGGGAACTCAAGCCAGCGAGAGACAACATTACCTCCTGCAGATATTAAAACGTACGGCAAGTACAACATCTCACAAGTAAACAAACAGGAAGCGAATAGGATGCTGGTAAAACATAGCGACGAGTGTCAAAGTCTCGCAGTCCATGTCTGTTCTAAGAGGAACAAGCATCTCCTCTAAAGGAGACATACGAGCTGAGCCACGATCAAATGATCCTCTCAGAATGCTTCACAGTCATTCATCTTGCAGGGAAACACAGCTGGGTGCAGAGGGGAAGGAAAGTGTGTTTCTCTGTGTGACAAGTCATGAGTCATCTCCCCTGAAACGGCCTGTGGCGCTCATTCAGTCAATAAACAAAAACCCAGCCGAGCCTCCTCACTCCTTCGTCCCTAAACATCTCTATTTTCACCTGGTTTCCCCCCGACTCATGACACCTCGTCTCCTCCCCCTCCCCTCGCCTACAACAAACTTAAATAAGTTCACAATAATCGCTTCTCCCTTTGTCACAGAAGCCTGCATCCATCTCTGTGTAACCTTTTCAAACATCCTCTTGGCTTGATCCCCAGAGAGGAAGAGGCTTTGGGGATTACTTAATCCTACGGCGGGTGAAAGAGACAGATTCCTCCGCTCTGCCTTCTGAGGTTGGGACCGCGCTAATGTCGCGTAACGACGCAGGCGAGTGACGGCTGCTTTAATTCCCTTTGACGCGCGGACATGAAACTGGATGTTTTACTCAAACCACAGACATCCACTTTTGGATCCGAGCAGCAGAAATAATGCTGCACATAACGCCGCCTGTGCTACACCGTGAACTCGAATGATTTCCACAGCTGCCCCTGCGCTGCTTCTGGTGCTTAGCATGCAGTGTGAAGTTATAACGGCCTCCCCAGTGTGCTTGACAAGAAGCTGTCCCATCAGAGAACGGCTGTGTTCCCACTTTTGATCACTTCATTTCCACCTCTTTGCACAAACATGTCCTCATTATGTTTGCGTGTGTCCTGTTTTCACGTTAGCAGCCTGGTGTCCAGCTGTGCAGCCGTACAGGATCATATTCCAGAGCTGACCTTGACAGAGAGATGTTTATCCGAGCTGCAGACTTGTGTGCGGATAAACAGCGACTGCTATGTCGAGTTGCATTGTGCACCCCACTTAATAGCTTCCTCGCAAACTCTATGGCAACCGCCGCGACCCTTTGACCTTTCGAGTGCCCTGGATGATACACTTTCATTATGCCAACATTATCTGTGACTGACAGGGCACTCAAACCCCTGCAGGGCACCTCGGGGTATCCATAGCAACTGGTGGAAAAATAAAAGAGTTGTTTACGAACACCCTGGAAACTTCCTCTGTTATGCAAGGGTCAAAGATGTATCACACGAA
Source organism: Pseudochaenichthys georgianus (assembly GCF_902827115.2). Taxonomy (NCBI): domain Eukaryota; kingdom Metazoa; phylum Chordata; class Actinopteri; order Perciformes; family Channichthyidae; genus Pseudochaenichthys; species Pseudochaenichthys georgianus. The sequence goes on along the minus strand of NC_047522.1, from coordinate 576,232 downwards.
GTCACACAAAAGATGAATTTGCGTCCCGTCACGTTCGGGATGATTCTCGGGAGAAATGAGAAGAGGCTGCAGAACAAGGAGATAATGGTAAAGTATAAATAGCCTGTGGTGTTGACAGGACAAAGCACCGCGGGAAGAACAGCAAACCTCTCCAGCTATTGTTTGCGTCTCCAAGTTTACTCACAGCCAGTAAATCATCCACTGAGGGCAATCTGTGCAAACCAATCAATGTGTGAGGCTGGCAGTGTGTGCACGGACAGAGGTGGGCAGTACTCAGATCTATACTTGAGTAAAACTAGAAGTACTCAGATCTATACTTGAGTAAAAGTAGAAGTACCAGATCTTGTACTTGAGTAAAAATAGAAGTACCAGATCTTGTACTTGAGTAAAAGAAGAAGTACCATGTCTTGTATTTGAGTAAAAGTAGAAGTACCAAATCTTGTACTTGAGTAAAACTAGAAGTACTCAGATCTATACTTGAGTAAAAGTAGAAGTACTCAGATATTGTACTTGAGTAAAAGGAGAAGTACTCAGATCTTGTACTTGAGTAAAAATAGAAGTACCAGATCTTGTACTTGAGTAAAAGGAGAAGTACTCAGATCTTGTACTTGAGTAAAAGTAGAAATACCAGATATTGTACATGAGTAAAAGTAGAAGTACTCAGATCTTGTACTTGAGTAAAACTAGAAGTACTCAGATCTTGTACTTGAGTAAAACTAGAAGTACTCAGATCTTGTACTTGAGTAAAAATAGAAGTACCAGATCTTGTACTTGAGTAAAAGGAGAAGTACTCAGATCTTGTACTTGAGTAAAAGTAGAAATACCAGATATTGTACATGAGTAAAAGTAGAAGTACTCAGATCTTGTACTTGAGTAAAACTAGAAGTACTCAGATCTTGTACTTGAGTAAAACTAGAAGTACTCAGGTCTTGTACTTGAGTAAAAGTAGAAGTACCAGATCTTGTACATGAGTAAAAGTAGAAGTACTCAGATCTTGTACTTGAGTAAAAGTAGAAGTACCAGATCTTGTACTACTAAAAGTAGAAGTACTCAGATCTTGTACTTGAGTAAAGATAGAAGTACCAGAGTGTAGTAATACTCTGTTACAGTAAAAGTCCTGCATTCAAAATGTTCCTCAAGTAAAAGTAGAAAAGTATTCTCATCTAAATATAGTGAAAGACAGTAAAAGTATTCGTTGTGCAGATTGGTCCATTTCAGAATAATATATATGATATGTTTTATAATGATTGATCATGAAAGTGTTCTCAGAGCTGGTGAAGTCTGATTTAACACTTGATTATATTTCACATCATTCATCTGTAAAGTAACTAAAGGTATTAAATACATGTAGTGGAGGAAAAGTACACCATGTACCTCTGAACTGTAGAGGAGTAGAAGTACAATGTAAAAAAGGATAATTAAGGAAATCAAAGTAAAGTAGAATCTCTCAAAATGGTACTACCTACTTTACACCTCTGCATGTAACCACCTGCCGCTTTGTGCACGGACACACTCTCCGCAGCTCCACCTGGCTGCTGTCGGATACATCAGTAACCAACGGGCCTCAAAGAGCACCGGGTGACGGCTGTTTGCTCGACACGTGCACGATAATGCCTTTCACTTTCCCCCTCACAGCGCCCGACCCCCGAGGACACGCACAATCACAAAGGTCGCCCACCATGGGCTTGTCATTCAATCGGTCGCCTTGGCAACACAGACATCCCGCCGAGACCACCAGGGTCATTTTCATCAGGGACCCCGACCCCCCCCACCCTCACCCCCTCCGGCTGGGACTAATTGCCGCGTTTGTGCTGGTGTGCTGTGTCAAATTCCCCACACAGTGCACATATCAATCAGGCTCATCGTGTGCTTTTCACGATACGCTGGAATGTGAGGCTGGTATCGTTTCACTGCTGCTCATCACGGATATGACTTTATGGGGCGAGAGCAACAGTGATAACGTCGTTTAGAATTTACGTGCACTATATTTATCCACCTACCAATTATTTTCTCAATTAGCGCAGTAATTGCGGTCATTAAAGTGTACAGGACTTTCCCCAAAGCCCAAGGTGACACTTTGAAACCTCTCGGTGCATGCAAGAGACAGCCCAAAACACCAAGAGGTTTAATTTACTTTAACACAATATCAAGGAAACTAATATTCACATCTGAGGTCCAGTTCGTTGTTTTCAGCCTTTCAGACTTAAAGTAGTTGCCAGTGCATGTTGTCAATGAAACAACATAATCTCCTAAATCTACAGATGTCTAAAGGCAATGTCTTCAAATGACCTACCAGCCGCTATGTACCTTTAGTTTACACAGATTTAAACAGGATTAAGTCTCACATCGATAAATATTTAGCTTAAAAAACAACCTAAACTAAAACAGTGGCAGAAACGGATTAATCGACCAATCGGTGCAACTGTCGTGTTGTTTCTCAGCTGCATCCCGCCGCATGATTCCTTGATTGAGCATTTCCTCCCCCCTCCCTCCCTTTCTTGTCTTGTATTTCTTTCTTGTATTTAATCTGTTTTCCCCTGCAGTCCAGAGTAATTCTACCATCTGGATGAGGGTCCCTTTCCTTCCATCGCTCGGCACAGTGCGACAGGACAGACGAGCCTCGTCGTCCTCGTGGGTCTGACTGGGGCCAGGAGATCAGAGGAAGCTCGCTGTGCAGCTTTCAAGCCCCGGGAAAAACAAGCACGACCAAAACAACCGGCAACGACTCTCGATGAAAGGGACCAGCTTGTTCTGGACACAACATCCCTGCCTACGTGTTCCCTGATTAGGTGTTTGCCTCGGGCTTAAAAGAAAACAAATGCCGAATAAGTGACTAAGTGGTTAATCGCCAATCAGCCAATCAGCACGATCAAGGATGGAGATTAGCAGTCTGGGCCCGGGGGGAGCCGAGGACAGAGCCGCAGGGTACTGAGGGGAACATGAACCACATATATTATCTCCTCCAGCACAAACAGCTTCGCCATCGGCTGTGACTAATCTTCTTCACACACAAAGTGACGCTCTGACGATTCGACTTTTGTAAAAGAGAAAGGCCCGGGTTCAGCTGGAATGTAGACAAGTTCAAATAAATGTCTGCTACTTCTGAAATCACTTTTTTTTTAATAGTTCTACAAAAACCTCCAAGGACTCAGCTCTGCCTCCTTTGTGTGGAGAGGCTGAGGTTGGAGGTGTTTCAGTTGAAGGTCTGAAACTCAACAAAGAGATTTGTGTTAAAGTCTACACAATCTGCACGTCTCATGAAAGGGCACACACACACACACAACAGCATCTCCGTCAAAACAGTGACAGCAGAACAAGAAGCATCAGACAGCCAAAGGTCAAAGCAGAAGCACTGCTGGGGTTCACGGATCTCAACACAATTTCCCAATTTTCTTTTCAGGTTTCTTTTCATGACCATACGCAGTCGTATGTTCCATGCCAACTCGTGTATGTGCTGCAGTAAATGCATGAGATGTATGCTAAAGAGACTATTGATTAAGACACCAGACCCCTATCCGTTTTCAAAAGATATTAAAAAATAATTTGTAGTCTAGAAATGAATGCTGATGGGGATGTGGAGATGGCTGCACTCTGCCAGCACCACCAAGTGGTCAGACATGGCATAGCAACATGCAAAACTTCCAACACTGATCATTGATATTCTCATATTTTCCATTTGTGCAATAGTGTATGGATCCTGTGAGACATATTTAAACTTTTCCTAACTTGTGGCTTCACTGTTAGATAGAGAGAATACATTGACACGCTGTAAGACTCGTGGGTTTATTTCCAGGAGAGCACCTCGGCTTTGGAAATGGATGCAGAAGCCCGAGTTAAATCTGAATATTATTCACAACCCATAATAAAATCCACTCAGTCTTACCAAGTTAGATGCCCAACTCCCGGTCATCTATAGGGAACGAAGCTGCGCGTGGTGTCCCGCTGAGAGCTGGGAAAGAAAAGATGATATATCCTCCGTGTCTTTCCAGAAATCTGTTAAACTCCTTCTCTCCTCTGCACTGATCCCTCTGCTCCCTCCGGACTCCTCGGTGCTATTTCTGCTTCCCCAGAGCAGCGCTGTGTCCCGGTGGATCCGTGGCGCACGGGTTGTAACCGGACACCGCACTGTCGCGCTGCGCCACAGACAATGTGCCTCCGCTCTTTAGGGGAGGGGGCAGAAGCCGACACGGGTGCCAAAGAAGCGACAGCGCAGAACAGAACTGCCCTTCACCTGAAACAGGGAGAGCTTGTGCGCTAAAAGGGAGAGAAAGCCAGTGGATGTGTCCTCGCTTCTCTCTCTCTCTCACAGCTGCGCAGATACCACGCACGGTGCAGACGGAGCAGTGCGCGTCCTCTCCACAGAAACGTGGCACAGCTGCCCTGCAGGTGGAGCTCAGGAATACACTGCCGAGACCACCAGTCAGAGCCACACGTGGGCTGAGACCTGGACAGTTTGAAACTATTTACGCGTCTGTACCTTAGTATGATGCCCAAATCCACACTGGCACCAGGAGGTCGATCTCAGATGTGCTCTGGCTTCATGTCTGCCAAATCATTGGTTTCACAATTATATCTTTGGTCATCGGTGGAAGAACAAATAATAATAATAATAATACAAGTATAATACTACATTATTCAAATACTCTGTTACAAATAAAAGTCATGCATGTGGAGCTCAGGAATAAAATGCTGAGACCACCAGAGCCACACGTGGGCTGAGACCGGACACTTTTAACTATGTACTGTACGCTTCTTTACCTAAATATGATGCCCACACTGACAAGTATACATCTCAGACTGGCACTGATTTCATGTCTGCCAAATCATTGATTCCGCAATGCTTTCTTTGGTCATGGGTGGAAGGAAGGAAGTGTTCAGATCTTCAGAGGTGGAAGAAGTACTCAAATATATTACTTAAGTAAAAGTAAAATACTACATTATTAAATTCCTCTGTTACAAATTAAAGTCATGTATGTGGAGCTCAGGAATAAACTACTGTGAGATCTGGTCAGTTTGAACTATTTGTTTACCTAAATATAATGTCCAATATCCAACTGACACCAAGAAGAAAGTAGATCTCAGGTTTGCACTGTGTAGTGGCCGATTGTCCAAAGAAATCCATGTTCAAAGGCCACTTAGTCGAGGAGGCGAGCTCGAGTATTGACTCGCGTATATTCAAAAAATCAGATACCTTGCTCGTTCCATTCTGGTGCTTTATTGAGAGGTTCAATGGATCAGCTGGCGGCCCGCTGCCCACGTGCAACATGTGCACGGTATTTAAACAAATAAACAAACAAGATCCACTGGTCATACGGAAGTGTGCGGTCAAAAACTTTTTCCAACTGCCTCTCGAGACTTCCTGCTGCGTCACGCAGGCAGCGTCATTTATACCTGAGCACGCCTCTATTGCTTTGTATAAATAATAACATAAACTAGAGCTGTGCCTAAGCAAGATGACACGTTACAAAAACAGTATAATAATAATTCATAGTTATTCAGCTCATTTAAGTTAAATTAAAGAATATTCAATTGGCTCACAAAACCATCATTAATTACCATAAATACATACATGTGCCTGAATGGCTCTTACACACTGCATGGCATTCCTAATGTTGCTTCAATAAAAGCACACACGTATCAAGTGCCGGTAACGGCTCTCATTATGCTCAATGGTCCATTTCAGAATAGTTCATTACCAGATTATAATTACTGATGCATTCATTTCACTTTTGCAGTAGAGGATACTGTAATGACTTTATAACTGCTGGATAGTTTAATCGACAGTAATGTATTATATTTCATACGTTTATTATATGTGCAAAGCAGCTGAGGCTGTGGAGCAGACATATCAAGTTGCACGAAATAGAAATACTATCAAAATCTAACTTGAGTAGATTCAATTTGCATTAGTGCTGATCTTTTGCTAAATGATGAACCATCAAGAGAAGTAGCTCCATATCTGTCTGGTAAAGCAGGTCTACTGCAACTTCGAGTTTGGAGGCGTAGTCGTGGGGGGGAGGGGGTCTGCAGTTCGGTGGACTAAGGATTGCACCACTGCTCTTTGCAGATGATGTGGTTCTGATGGCTTCATCGGTCTGCGACCTTCAGCACTCACTGGATCGGTTCGCAGCCGAGTGTGAAGCGGCTGGGATGAGGATCAGCACCTCCAAATCTGAGGCCATGGTTCTCAGCAGGAAACCGATGGACTGTCCACTCCAAGTAGGGAATTAGTCCTTACCCCAAGTGAAGGAGTTCAAGTATCTCGGGGTCTTGTTCTCGAGTGAGGGAACAATGGAGCGTGAGATGGGCCGGAGAGTCGGAGCAGCGGGAGCGGTACTGCAGTCGCTTTACCGCACCGTGTGACGAAAAGGGAGCTGAGCCAGAAGGCAAAGCTCTCTGTCTACCGGGCTGTTTCCTTCCTACCCTCACCTACGGTCATGAAGGATGGGTCATGACCGAAAGAACGAGATCGCGGATACAAGCGGCCGAGATGGGTTTTCTCCGCAGGGTGGCCGGCGTCTCCCTTAGAGATAAGGTGAGAAGTTCGGTCATCAGGGAGGGACTCGGAGTTGAACCTCCTTCGTGTCGAAAGGAGCCAGTTGAGGTGGTTCGGGCACCTAGTTAGGATGCCACCTTGGCGCCTCCCTAGGGAGGTGTTCCAGGCACGTCCAGCTGGGAGGAGACCGAGGGGTAGACCTAGGACCAGGTGGAGGGATTATATCTCTTCTGGCCTGGGAGCGCCTTGGGACCCCCCAGTCAGAGCTGGTTGATGAGGGGACAGGAACGTGTGGGGCTCTCTGCTGGAACTGATACCCCCGAGACCCGACCACGGATAAGCGGAGAAGATGGATGGATGGATGGATCGCACTGCAACTTTTATTCTTCTATTTACTTGTCATATTCTATTAGAGCTCTTTATTGAGATTTTTTATTATATCCTTTTGAAATGTCTGTTTTTATGCTTTCAACGTTTTCTGTTGTTTATAAGAGTTGAACCCCCTGTGGTTTCTCTTTTCCAGGGAGGTCAGAGGTCAACATCAGCCTAAGAAAAGCACCCACTCCTCGGGCATTTGAATGTGAAACAGGAAGTAAAACTCATGTAGGACAAACAGTAAAACTCTTGACATTTAAAAACCCTTTTCAATCCTCTAAAGCAGGCCTATTCAAATGGCGGCCCGCGGGCCAGATGCGGCCCAGAACCAACTCCCGAGTGGCCCAGCCTCCCGTGGCCAAATTCCTACACTAGTACAGACTATGAACGCAACACTCCGCGTTGCTTAGAAACCACCAAACCACAACGCAGCACGTTTTTTGAAAGTGCATCTAGTGGTGCTAGTAACGGTGGTCCTATGATGGCAACTCTAAAACATGTCTCTCTCAACTCTGAAGTGTAAACAAAGACAAAACGGTCATTGATCTTGTGGAGCAGATGCGCGAGTCATTGCCCAAGTCAAGCTGGACCTTTTCGCGACCGACTTGAGTACGGCTCAGATACTGCATTTTCCGACGTTCCGCAAACACATCACATCTGTTTGTACATCCCCATCACATCCCCGGCACAAATCACGGATGTGATGACAGATTTCATTGCGAGGTTGAAAGAGAACTTTGGTCAATTTGATGGACTTGCTCTGCCCACAGAGGTGATGGGCTTTGTCAGAGACCCCTTCACTGTTGCAATAGAGGGGGGCGTATCCACCAGAGCAAAGGAAGTGGTCCCCTCCATCGACGAGGGGAAATGTACACTGAAACTTATTGACATGCATTCATCCGTAACCGGATGCCCCAAGCGCAGCGCACTAACGGGCCAGCGAAGTGTTGGAGTGACGTCAAAAAACAGCAGTTCCCTTCATTCAGAAAGTAGCGATCTGTGTGCTCAGTATGTTTGGATCAACATACAAATGTGAGTCAAGCTTTTCACACATGAACTCAATCAAAAGTAGCACTCGCTGCTCCCTGGCTGACAGCACTCTTCACCAATGTCTTAGGATTGCATTGACATCCTATGAGCCAAAAATAACTGCTCTTGTTCAAAACTAAAAATGTCACTTCTCCCATTGAGAAAGTCAGCGATGACAAATCACACATGAGGTGATAGTAAGCACCTAGTTTACTATAGTAGACGTGTAGTGTAGTATTCATTCATGTTAGTTACCCTTATCCCTTGTTATGGGTTTGTGCACTGAAGGGTTTGACAGTTATTTTTGTATTTAAATGCACTTTGTAATGTGTCTGGGTCAAAAAAAAAAATCTGAATATTTTACTTCTAAAGCGAACAAATGTAATGCTACAACTGTGCACTTTTTTATGCACTTTGAGATGCCTCAGATTCTGTTAAATTAATGCTAATTTATTGTGTTTTTATGCACTTTTTGACGTGCCTTTGTTAGATGAACAATGAATACAAATGGCATGTTTTTCATCGCAGTAATATGTGTTGGTTTAAAATGTGTCATTACCCGCTTTTTACAGGCCGCTGAATGTCTGGCCCAGCTGAATTGTGTAGTTATAAAATCTGGCCCAATTGAATGTGTAATTAAATAGCCCTGCTCTAAAGTGTTATTTTAGGTTCAGCAGCAGAGCATGTCCTGTGTGTGGATACAGCGTCTCGCTATGCGGGGCCCAACACACGTCTTTATCAGAGATGAGAGCAGAGAGGGCGATTCTCCCAGAACAGCAAACTGCTCCTTTTAGAAAGTAAATATGTCGATGTGAATAGTGTGAGCAGAGGGGAGATGCAGAGCGACAGCAGCGTGTTGTTGTAAATGTGACATCCCCCCCCGTTCAATTACCTATTTGTCCTCTGGTGAATGAGGAGTGCAGCTTTAAGGCTCTGACAGCAAGTGTGTGTCCTTTTGACTGACAACGATGGCCTGTTAATACGCCTCTCCATTCAGCAGGAATCCTCATCTATATTCAAATCAGGTCATTTTCATAAAAATGTATCTACCCACAAAGCTGAGATTTACATTTCAAGTGGCCTCCCCGCAACTCTGGGAAACGCGTGGGTAACCTTTCTGTTCTCCGGCTGTGCAGAGGGAGCCTTCTTAAAATATCACAACAGATTGGATGAAGGTGCGGCGCTCCGAGGGCTCCGAGGGCTCCGAGGGCTCCGAGGGCTCCGAGGGCTCCGAGGGCTCCGAGGGCTCCGGCAGCGCTTGATAGAGCAATAAACCGGGTTACCTAATGTTAGTTCGAACATCATCAAATGTAGTTTTTCACCCGCGGAGAGTGAGGTGACCTCCACAACTTACTGGAACAAGTGCACACTCTGTTCTGAATACATGTTTTATAGAGAGGCACTCCTCCTTTCAACATCTCCACTTCAGTCGGACTCCTTCACCAAACTTTACATTTTCATTCCAGTCTATCATCTGAAGGTTTGTACAAAGGTTCATTTATCATTCATAGCCTGATTTATTCTACATTTTATTACTAAAACATCGATTTCTTTTTCCATGGCTGTTGGCAAGTCATACAATAGAGAGATATCCAACATTCCCGCAGTACAATTATTTGACTGTAAGATGTCAATACAATAAAACAAGGGTTTTGAATGTGGCTTTATCCAATGTTCACATCCCAGTCCTGGAAAGGAGCACCGAAACAATCCCTTAATGGAAGTCAACGGAGAATGGTGATGTGTATTTCCAAAGTAGATATGACAGATACGATAAAGTAAAAACTTTACCCTATTCACCTGTAGTGTAAAATCACACACTGATGGGATGCCTGACAGGACAAATCAAGCTGACACTGTCTCTGCTGGTGTGTGTGTGTGTGTGTGTGTGTGTGTGTGTGTGTGTGTGTGTGTGTGTGTGTGTGTGTGTGTGTGTGTGTGTGTGTGTGTGTGTGTGTGTGTGTGTGTGTGTGTGTGTGTGTGTGTGTGTGTGTCCACCATTGTTGCTGAACATTCCTGTTTTGATGTCAAGCAAACAAACCGGTGTTGCCAGGCAACCACACAAAAATTGAAGTCTCAGATTGAGCCTCCTATATTTCACCTGGTCACATAAGATCTCAATAGCGTGTGTGTGTGTGTGTGTGTGTGTGTGTGTGTGTGTGTGTGTGTGTGTGTGTGTGTGTATGTGTGTGTGTATGTGTGTGTGTGTGTGTGTGTGTGTGTGTGTGTGTGTGTGTGTGTGTGTGTGTGTGTGTGTGTGTGTGTTTCATCTCTCAGTCCTTTGAAGACTTATATCTTTTGTAGTCGACTAAATGCGGTGACCAAAGTAAAGTCAAAGAGAAAGAAAACTGAAGGACAACTTTTATCTGTAGTCCAAAGGAAGAAAAGCCAGAATAGAGGGGACAAAAACCTTCACTTGAGAATAGTTCCTGACATGTCTGTGAAGCCTATTCGTGTAACATTACATTTCAATTAGCTAACACATTTATCCAAAGTGACTTAAAGCTGAAGATGAAGCGAGCTGATTGGCAGATGCTGGAAGTATTGCTTTCAAATGTCCCGGATGTAGAGCCTGATTCCTTCACGGCACGCTGGGCCAGTTCCAGTGTCTTGAAGTGAATTCAAGCAGCAACTGGTAACCAGTGAAGGGATGCAAAGTGTATACAGCGATGCAGGAGAGGGAGACGTTAGCAGCGAGCCCTCGCTCTGGGAGCCGAGCCTCTCTCAAACAGCTGATTTATATTCTCTCCAGTACTCGAGCAACAGGTCAACTAACACCTCTCCAAGCAGCAACACACACACGCTCCCTGACCCCCGACGGTCCACATGCGGGGGCTGAGATACAGGCGCCCTCTGAAGTGTTCACATCTGCATGATTGTGCCAGAGAGGTGAGAGTACAGGTGAGTGAGAGAGGGATACAAAAGGAGCGAGGGGGACATGGAGGTCGAGGATGAAGAGATAACGAGGGAGAGAGTGAGAGCCGGCCAGCTGTGAGGACTGCAGTCATCCCTCACTCGGAGCTCTGCAGACTCAACGGTGCGTCCCTCGTGTGATTCCTCAGGCTTACTCAGCCTTCCTGGCCCTGCAGCTGCAGCGGGCCGTGTGGAGCCAGAACCCCACGAAGTCTCTTCTTATTGCCTCGCTCGGCAGGAGGAAGGATTGGGCGATGATGCCGTTACTGTCACGGAGTCAGGGGAAGTATGTCTGCAGCGGCTCAGCAGGTGACAGGCTCAGCCAGATTATTAGGCGGTCAAGTGTCTGATGTATTGATTCTTCGACACTTCACTTTTAGGCCTGCTACCGGCATGGCCCTGGGGCTCGGTTTAATGGCCGGCCCTCTACTTTGGTCCAGAATGAATATCTCAATAAATATTAGTTTGAATTTGGCACCGATATTCATGGAGCCCAGAGGGTGGATGAATCCCAATGATGTCCTGATTTATCCAGGGAAATATCGGAACCCTTACTGGATAGTTTAGTTCAGATATTCACCAAACTATAAAGCAAGGAATCTCTGTTCGACTGTATGTGGGTTTTATTTTTATTTATCCTTTATTTATCCAGGAATGTCCCATTGAGATACAAGATCTCTTCTTCCAGGGAGTCCTGACCAACACGGGCACAACAAGTTTCAACATAAAACAAGGGCATTAAACAAAAACAACATACAATTCAAATATAAATACAGAAGGCCATTTGTGCAGTGGCAAGAAGCATACTCACATCAGCAATAGCATCAGGTCAAACAGTTACATGTTTCATGAAGGGCTAATCGTAGCATACCTTTAAAAGCATGTAGTAGGAAGCGCCTCGAGACAAAGTTTAACTTGCAGCGTATTCCATAAAAAGGGAGAATGCAGCTTTACCGAGCTCTGACTGCATCAAAGGAACATTTAAAAGCATCCCATTGGCTGCTCGTCTGGTATTAAAAAAGCAAGTATAAAAGGACAGAAGTCTGGAGATATATAAGGGCAGCTTGCCTCGCAATGACTTAAGGATAAATGTGTAAGCTGGGTTCGAATTTGCATATCTCAGAAAACGTCTATCTGATCGACTTCACACGTTGCGGGTGTCAGGGAGTCAAGACGAGAGCTGGGTCGAACTTAGGGCGCTTTGGACACTCAATACGTTCACTGAACTTTGATAAACCAGCGGTCATCGCTGTGTGACGCAGGCGGAAGGCGAGACCGTTGTCCTTTACAGGCAGATTGAAAGCAGTTCACTTTCGATGCTAGATGCCGGTTAACGAGCAGTGCAACTCAAACTATGAACGCTTTGCCACATCGGGTATTTCAAAGCAAGTGGCTAATCAGACCCTTCAAAAGCGAATGTATCTGCTGAGTGTATTTCACTAATGTTTCTTAGTGTTTTCTACCGTGAGGCAGATTGCAGTCTGAGCTGAGGACCCAGGAGGGAGCTTTGTTGGAAGGTACATTGGTTTGGATGTTCTTGAGACAAAACCACGGCCAGTTCTGAACAAGCATACTTCCAACGGGCACTGGTTCCCTCCATTCGTCACATATCGCCTCCAGCAAGAGGGACATGTTTTTTAGCGAAATAGGGAGGTAGGCGTGTGGCTCAGTGGGTTGTGTGTTGGTGTTCGGATCAGGGTGTCACAGGTTCAAACCCCACTGCTGTGACATTTGGAAAACACATTCCTGCTCCTGTCAGCATGGATGATAACAACTTTTAACCATCACTACATTAGTTGTTGTGTATTATACTGGGAGAAAATATGACCAAATACCAGCAAAACAAATATAAATACCTGTTAAACGCAGACCTGAAGATGAAGCAGACCCGGCGCCAGAACACATCTGATGGGAGGGCACATGATGTTCATGGGAGGGCTCACAACACCGCCACGTGCTGCGGCACAACATATCAAACAGCGAGGCCAACGGCATCGCGCAAAGACACACACCTATCGCAAATACATACACAAATAAAGGGCAACAGAGAAACCACTTTGTAACATTGTGTGCGTGGCAGCACACACCGGTAAATCACGAGCAAGGCACGTGGTTAAGGATGGCAGCTTCCTCATCGCTGCACTCGGAGAGAAAAGAGACGGAGACGATGAACTGCTGTTAGCTCTATTATGGCGTTGTGCATGTCGTGAGAGGTGTGTGTTGCTGTGTGTCCATTATTTTGGCCATCTCTGCATCTTTGTGCAGCAGCGTATACTTAGACAGCGACAGGAAGAGCCCACTGCCTGACTCGGACATGCTGCGGAGTGAATCGTGGAGTTGGTTGACAGCTAAAAAAGCTATCATATCAACGACAGCTGACACGTGATAACGGCTGATCTGCACCAGAGTACTCATTTCCTTATTTATTTATTTGTTTCCTCTCTCTCTCTCTCTCTCTCTCTCTCTCTCTCTCTCTCTCTCTCTCTCTCTCTCTCTCTCTCTCTCTCTCTCTCTCTCTCTCTCGTCAGTCTGTAATGCGTGTTTCCAGTCGCAAAAACCTTTGTAAAAGCCGCATCAGATGAAGACGTATTTACTTTAAACTGTCTACAGGGGAAACTAAAGGCTGCGTCTGCTTTGAATCTTCAAGCCGGTCTGTTGTTGTACCACGCAGCGGCACAAGTGCGCTTCTTTCCTGAAAACAATCTCCCTGGAAAACGTTCCAGTTTCACCTGGTTGGGTTCATTAGCCCCAAGATCATCTGGGCGGTTGGTCTTTGAGCGGTTGCTGGCCCAATAGCACCTGTTGAGGTCAAGCTTGTGACATTAAGGCGTGCATCCTTAGGCCTTTTAAGCCAATTTCTGATGTCCATTTTGTAATTCAAACAGAAATGGGAGTCTACAGAATGCACAATAAACAATACACAAATCCAGAATAGGCGGCACAGTGTGACGCTGTGATTGGTCTAAATGTGGACGAATCACAACTCACAACAGACACATGCATTTATTTGACGTAGCCTGCGATATTTTGTTTTAGTTACTATCTGACATCACATACATCGTAGCATAAAAGTTCAGTTTCTTTATAATTAAAAAAATTAAAAAACATATTTTTTATAAATAATAAAAATCGTGTTTATTGGGGGAGGGCAGGAATGTCAAATGGGAGGGCCTGGCTCTCCCTGGCCCTCCCACGGCACCGAGCATGGCTAAACATGCATCTCGTGTTAGCATGCCTTGTAGCATCTAGTTTAAAGTAAAGCCTCAGAGCCGCTAGCAAGAAGACTTCCCCGAGTTTATCTTACACCCCCTGTTCTCACTTATAACACCATTAAGTACGTTTATTCTTCCTTACTTCATTTTATTATCATGGGTCACGATTCACATAAGCACTAAAACGCGCTGTAGGGGTGATGGAGTGTGTTCGGGCCCGGTCCGTCCGAGTGAATGGATGGACTGCATGAGATAATAAAATGCAGCAGCAGAGTCCATGGCGGTCATCTTTCTCGCTTTCTCCCCAGGTTCTGGCTGGCTGTTTGTCTTTGTCCTCCCTCTACGGCCCATGATGGATAGCAAAAAGAATATGGCTGATGGTGAGAGTTTTATCTTCTTCTCTTTTTTTAGTGTCTTCCTTTTTTTGTGTCCGGATCACCATTAGCGAAGTGGCGATGTTAAGGGCTGGGGAGATGAACTCTGGGAAATTCAATCATGGGAATTGAAGGTTTGGAGGCGTGAGGTCTTGGCCCCATGGGCAGTTTGGAGATTGCTTCAGATTAATTAATGTCAAAAAGGAGTGGAGGCTGAGGCTGTAGAGGACAATTATGTATGTGACTGGTGTTCAGTTCAACACACAGCAACGACAGCGCCGATTCTCCTCTGCGTTAAGAAGATATTTTATTCCCAGTCGGTCATTTCGAGAAGCCAAAAGCAATTTAAGGGAAGATACAGAAGGCAAAAGCTAGCCATGGCTAAATGGAGAGAAATATAAAGCCACTTATGCAAGTACTCAAGGCGTGTATAATCCACAGAAGCCGCAGTGGGGAACACTTCCAGCATCTCCTGTGCATTGTAATCTTCACAAGGCAGACCCTCAGTTAAAAGGGGAATAACCACTCAATTAAATAACTCACATTTCATTTAAAGCTTGACTTTGTCCAAAGAAAACACGAGCTATTTTTACAAAGGATCGTGCATCACTATGGCAATGCTACGAGCTAAACATATAGCTTTATCTGCATCTTTCTGCGGCCACTTCACAGTCAGAGGAGGTTTTACATGCCAGATTATGAAGACAAATAAACTGCTTCTCGTGGTCGCGGGGGACACGGAGGGATTGTCCGCCAGAAACTGTCTCAGTCGGGAAGCGGGAATAAATCCTACAATTTCTAACTCAGCAGAAGCAATTTGTTTCTTTCAACGCCATCTTGTGTTTCAGGGCGACTCCGCTGGCCTCGCGCCACACAGAGCTGTCTTCACTCTCAACGCGCGAGAGTGTCCTCGGTGACAGAGAGCCCTTCACACAGATACATTAAATGACCATGAACGTCTCTGTGCACTTGTCTTCCTCACTCTCACGTGCGGACACACACAGAGAGGACGCGCGCGATGCACTCTGCGCAGGTGTGCACGGGAAATCTAGATTGGTCTTCACACGTCGCTGCGTTTCTATCTCGAGTTCCAGAAAGCCGGATCTGTGTATGCAGACGGAAGCAAACAATCTGAGGGGCTTTCGCAGGTAGGTACACACACAGACTGAATATATTGAACCGAATGTTTAACTTACATTAACATATGTGTTCTCTCGGTGAATGCAGCACCTCACTGTTTTGTATATTACACCGCGGATTTTAATATCCCCCTACTTTCATACAGCGCCCCATTAAAAGAAAGCACACATTATCACCGAGGCCGACGACAGCAACCGCAACGTGCACTAACGGATAATAATCATTCTCATTACCGGGATATTATCATTTCTTATTATTCTCAGTAATGCACCCTGTTTTTATATAATGAGCCTACAGTATGGCACAGGAACTCATTAGAAAGAAGCCACCGGTAGAAATACAGACATCCATCATCTCCGCGGGGGCTAACGGCAAGAACATAATAAGCTGCCCATTCCTTTGTTGACAAGCAAGGAGGTGCCTGGGTAATTGTTTTTGCCTCACTGTGGACAAGTTTATTAATTTCAATTACCGGCAGCTTTCCAGTTTCAGGTTATCAGTCTGGACCAGAGTGGGCAGGGAGAGAGTCAGAGATGTATTAAAGCAGAAGTGTATGTTGCGATGATTGACCTGGGAGTATATTTAGACACACTCCTCTCTGAAGTTGTCTTAAGACCTGCTGTGCCTGCTGATACGAGAGGCCGAGTCTCGCTGTCTGCACACGTTACGACAGGTCAAAATGGCTTTATAAGATGCGAGCACCTGCTTGTTTCCGGGACATTTCAGGCCACTGCAAAAAAAGGGAAGTAACTCTCTTTGCTTTGAACAAGCCCCCCCCCCCCCCCCCCCCACCCCGGAGTCACTTTCACCTGTCTGTTCCCATCTTTGAGGGATGCCTTTGGATAAGATGAAAGCAACACTTCAGTCAGGGGACGCTACACAAACTATATAGAGACGCCTTGTGTGAAGTAAAGTGCCTCTAAAAGCAAGAACTCAAAGGAGAGACGGTTTGTAATGGCTTCCCGGCATCGGCCAGACTGCATGCTTCCGCACTAAATTGAAAAAGCATCATCAAAAGCCCGAAGATTTTTAAGGCAACTGTTGAACAGAGGGATGTGACTGTGCTACAAAGTACACTACTGAATAATGAGGACACGTCATTAAAGAGTCCTCTCCTGCTGATGCTCAGGTGGATATCAGTATGTAGTGTCTCTACTTTAAAGAGTCCTCTCCTGCTGATGTTCAGGTGGATATCAGTATGTAGTGTCTCTACTTTAAAGAGTCCTCTCCTGCTGATGCTCAGGTATATATCAGTATGTAGTGTCTCTACTTTAAAGAGTCCTCTCCTGCTGATGTTCAGGTGTATATCAGTATGTAGTGTCTCTACTTTAAAGAGTCCTCTCCTGCTGATGTTCAGGTGTATATCAGTATGTAGTGTCTCTACTTTAAAGAGTCCTCTCCTGCTGATGTTCAGGTGTATATCAGTATGTAGTGTCTCTACTTTAAAGAGTCCTCTCCTGCTGATGTTCAGGTGTATATCAGTGTGTAGTGTCTCTACTTTAAAGAGTCCTCTCCTGCTGATGTTCAGGTGTATATCAGTATGTAGTGTCTCTACTTTAAAGAGTCCTCTCCTGCTGATGTTCAGGTGTATATCAGTATGTAGTGTCTCTACTTTAAAGAGTCCTCTCCTGCTGATGTTCAGGTGTATATCAGTATGTAGTGTCTCTACTTTAAAGAGTCCTCTCCTGCTGATGTTCAGGTGTATATCAGTATGTAGTGTCTCTACTTTAAAGAGTCCTCTCCTGCTGATGTTCAGGTGAATATCAGTATGTAGTGTCTCTACTTTAAAGAGTCCTCTCCTGCTGATGTTCAGGTGGATATCAGTATGTAGTGTCTCTACTTTAAAGAGTCCTCTCCTGCTGATGTTCAGGTGTATATCAGTATGTAGTGTCTCTACTTTAAAGAGTCCTCTCCTGCTGATGTTCAGGTGTATATCAGTATGTAGTGTCTCTACTTTAAAGAGTCCTCTCCTGCTGATGTTCAGGTGTATATCAGTATGTAGTGTCTCTACTTTAAAGAGTCCTCTCCTGCTGATGTTCAGGTGTGTATCAGTGTGTAGTGTCTCTACTTTAAAGAGTCCTCTCCTGCTGATGTTCAGGTGTGTATCAGTGTGTAGTGTCTCTACTTTAAAGAGTCCTCTCCTGCTGATGTTCAGGTGTATATCAGTATGTAGTGTCTCTACTTTAAAGAGTCCTCTCCTGCTGATGTTCAGGTGTATATCAGTGTGTAGTGTCTCTACTTTAAAGAGTCCTCTCCTGCTGATGTTCAGGTGTATATCAGTACAGTATGTAGTGTCTCTACTTTAAAGAGTCCTCTCCTGCTGATGTTCAGGTGTATATCAGTACAGTATGTAGTGTCTCTACTTTAAAGAGTCCTCTCCTGCTGATGTTCAGGTGTATATCAGTATGTAGTGTCTCTACTTTAAAGAGTCCTCTCGTGCTGATGTTCAGGTGTATATCAGTATGTAGTGTCTCTACTTTTAAAGAGTCCTCTCCTGCTGATGTTCAGGTGTATATCAGTGTGTAGTGTCTCTACTTTAAAGAGTCCTCTCCTGCTGATGTTCAGGTGTATATCAGTATGTAGTGTCTCTACTTTAAAGAGTCCTCTCCTGCTGATGTTCAGGTGTATATCAGTATGTAGTGTCTCTACTTTAAAGAGTCCTCTCCTGCTGATGTTCAGGTGCATATCAGTATGTAGTGTCTCTACTTTAAAGAGTCCTCTCCTGCTGATGTTCAGGTGCATATCAGTATGTAGTGTCTCTACTTTAAAGAGTCCTCTCCTGCTGATGTTCAGGCGTATATCAGTATGTATATCAGTGTTACTGGGACATGTCTCCATGATTCAATGTTCAAAAAGCTCTTTATTTTTCATAGTCTGCTCTGATTGGTTAGCTGGCCAGCTCTGTTGTGATTGGTCAACCGGCTTACAGATGTCCCGCCCCTTAGCCTATCACGTACAATGTGTTGGAGCGCTAGCATCTGTACCAGAAAGATTCCACTCCATGTTGAGCTATTTCAAGTAAAAACATCCGGATTTCTGTTGAGATCTTGGTCGACTGAGACTTCCTGAATAATTAAAACATACATTTAAATATCGGCAGTGTAAATATGAAATGTAATTAATCAGAGAAGAGACATTTTGATTGATTTAAAATGAGTTTAGCCCTGAGGCGAGTTAGGTGCGTCAGTCAGTAAACATGTTGGATGATGTTTGCAGTACTTTTATGTTACAATATTCAATATAAGATCATTAGCAGTTCATACAGGAGTCAGTCGTAATCTGCTTCCTCAGCACGCGTCACTAACACGGGGTGTCCCACATGTGAGACATTTTGTAAACCAATGTCAGAGGCATGCATCGCTCCGGGCTTTTCAAAGGTCTCATATTGCTCTGTGAATCTTCCAGGAGATATATTACAAGCTGTTTGCAACAGATTTAAAGAATTAAATATTTATCTTCTCCTAATCCATTATTGATTCGGCGTTCATCCGATGTCTGGGACAGTCATTCATTCTCAGGCCTTCTTACGAGACAGGATGTGCCCTATTGCCCTCTGTGGGGACAACAAAGCTGGCGTTATCTGAGCAAGTCCACATTTTAAGCAGCCAAATACTAATTATTTCTTAATTGTGTACGAAAGCTTTCCCTCAGGAAGAGCACTGATTTCCCAAGTGCTAACATAATAACTTCATGTAAGGATGGATTAGAAAGCAACCAGGGGCCCAAAGGGTCTTCGCCTTCAACTGCAACACGTCACTCAAAAAGACGACAAAGAAAAGACCGAACACGACCACAAATTAGGGTTGCCAGAAACTGACCATGATCAAAATCGATTATTCGGCGGCCCTGGCGAATAATAATCGATTATTCGGCCGGAAAAGATAAAAAAATAAATCGATTTTTAAAAATAATATTCGATTATGGAGACTGTAGCGAATATTCGAATAATCGAATAATCGCTGGCATCCCTACCACAAATACACATAACATGACTATACAGAGTCCAGGCGACTAAAACACGTAGCTGAAAAGACGCTCAAAACGACTATGAAAATGGGAAAAGCAATTAAAAAACATCACAACATAACCACAAAGCAACAACAACAAAAGGTTAAAGTGTAAATGTCCATGTCTGTGCCCAGGGGCCAATCGGCTGCATGGAGCCCTCATTAGTGTGCTGGTTAATTGCTCAGAATCTAAAAAACCGATGACCCCCTGCTGTGGCCTTTGGGATCGTGTCAACATTTCCCCACGCCGCCCCGGTCATCCCCTCGTCCTGCTGCTCGTGTGCAGGGCGTGAAGCGCGACATTGGATTTACAGTGGAATGGAATAAAGGGCATTGTTTCGCATCTGTGTGGAGAGAGGAGATAAACCTCGACCTGCCCGGCTGGAGAGTTCATCTTTTTCGAAATACTTCCGCAGAAACAGGACATGTTTTCTTTGTATGTTTTGCTCTCCGCTCTTAGGGCGTGACTGAAGGAGATTAGGAGAGAAGTCATCACGAAGAGATCAGAGGCGGAGCTGTGACAGGTGTGCTGGTTTCCTCCATAGCAACAGACGTGATGAAATTCATACTAGTGCAAAATGAAGATTACTCAGCATTCATGCCGCCACGACGTGAAACTTAATCAGGAGGAATAATATTATCTGCCGTCTTTCAAAAAGTCCATCTTTCTCTTTGACTCCAAACCTTTCATTTCTATTCATCGACTTCTATCGGGGAGAGAAGAGAGACATTATCAGTTAATTAACTCGTATCTGATTTTCTCTTATATCACTTTTTCAGTGTCGCATAAGTCACAATGTCGCCGTCCATTAGCACAACTTTATTTTCATTTCTCTATGCGGGAGGTGAGAGATAGCAGAGCGTCGATGTGTTGGGTTGAAGCTCAGAGACTGAAGGTCACACAGATGTAACTAGTCTGCATCCTAATGACCGTGTGCTCTTGACTTTCCCTTTGCTCCATCAGGCTGATGATGCAGAAGTTAATCGCCGTCTTGTTACGATGCGAACCTCTTGGCTGGGAGCTGCAGGGGTCTGACGTCTGGACGTAATATAGTAACAACAATAGAAATTAGCATTTAAATGTATTTTTCACGGACTGGGCTTCGGTCCACGCTGATGCAAACGAGACGGATTACGGTGCCTTTCCTGGTTCTTTGTGAAGTAAAAACACAGCGAACAATACCTGTAGAAGCGCTCTGGTGACGGTCTAATGAGGGGATCGGATGAGCAGATGTTTCACACGGAACACTCAGTCTTAGAGGACGAGGGTCGACGGTGTTTCTGCAGCTTTATTCCAGATAGCCAAACTGTGACATCAGTTAGCTTTAGACCTCCAGAGACAGAGGACAGAGAAAGGACACCACTAACAAGTGTATCTGTAATTGGAGATGAAACGCAAAAGCCTCGTTCTGCCTTCCAACTCTCTGTACCTTCTGCCCGCCTGATCGCCACGGGGTCACGAGCCTTCAGCCACTCTGCCCCCGTCTCCGGAACTCTCTCCCACAAGACATCCGCAATATGGACTCACTCCCAACCTTCAAAGCCAGCCTGAAAACACGCCTTTTTAAACTGGCGTATTCCATTTCCTAATCTCTGCTCAACTGATTGTTGTTTTTTAAGTCTTGTATTACTGTGTGCTCTTCTTTAATTATGCTCTGTAAGGTGTCCTTCAGAGCTTTGAAAGGCGCCCATAAATAAAATGTATTATTATTATTATTATTAAAGAAACATTATTAAATGACAAGTTGTTCAACAGAAGGTTAAGTTAAGAGTCGATCAAACCACTGTTGAAATTGTACTTCAGAATTAGTTTGAGCAGCAAGGAAATTCATTATATTCTAGAGCACAAACACAGTGGTGTAATAAGTATTAAAGGTCCCGGTCCAGGCTTTTCTGGTTCTGACCCGTCCCCTTGTGTCAGGAAGGTGTTTCTGCATGTGACGGTCTGCAGAGTCTCACACCCTCAAAGTGCACCCTGCAGCGAGTACGACTCTAACACAGAGAAGCCCTGTCTGCTGCCCCAGAACGCCTCGTTGAGGATTTCTGTTTCTCTTCCTGGGTACAGTGACGTGCCCATACCCAGATGGACCAATCCGTGGAGCTCCTCACACACTCTCTCACACACACACACGTAATCCCAGTGTTGGCACAGGAAGTAGAAGGGGGGGGGGGGGGTGAGCTGATGTCGATGTCTCGCAGACCCCACGCAGCAACCAGGAAACCACACCGGTAACCCAACTCACACTGTCCGCTTCTCGAGCCTCAAAGGGTGGAGCAGCGAGCCCCTCAACGTCCCGCCAACACGACACCCAGACCCCACGAGCTGACCAATCAGAGCACAGTGGGCTCTCACAGGGAAGGGGGGGGCTCCAACAAGCCGTGTAGGACAGAGAGTGCACTCAAAGAAATAACTCATTGGATTAACTCAATTTTATTGTTGGCAGGTTTTCCATCCAATAAATATATGTGGCACAAACTAATGGCATCCATGCAGTATAATGTAAATGAGTTAGTCCAACTCAAATTGTTCAAATAGAGTTTAAGTAAAATGATAACATTACCTTTATGAATTTAAATAATGCTAGTCCACCTAAATCCTATTTAATTAATTGAAAATGAAATAATGAGGTTAAATATAATTTAATAAAAATGTGTTACACATGATAGAAAACATGGTTTAGTTTTTTTATTTTTTAAATTCACATTATTCTAAACAATCCTCCATTCCATTCAATACAGTGTTTTAAAAATGAATGAAAAACATTTCTGAAAGATACCATTTTTAAAATGGCAGAGAAATGGAACTCCTATAATTAACTTACAAATCACCCTTTGCCAAATACAATGAATACAATATAACAGGGGTATGCACTGCTCTTCTAACAGGAACATAACACAGTGTGTTGAAACAAACAAACAGAAAAGCACAGAACAAAGGATAATATAACGGCTCAATCTGCTCTGATCAGGAAACTCGTGAATAAAACGACAACAATTAACTCATGAGTCTTTTTCACATTTCAATCGAACAACTTGATCTTCAGACTTTCGATTTGACCATCCAGCTTGTGCCCATCCAGATCCATCACGACCTTCTGCTTGAACTCGAAGGTGTGTTTGAGGTTGTCCGGAAAGCTCAAATCCAGGGCATAAATAAGTCCCAATAGCATGACAAACCCCACAATCACGCTGCCCAAGTTGTCCATGACTATATTGCCTTCGATGACAATTCCCACGTCCTCTGGCTGCCCATCCACATCTCTTTGAAGTGTGTATATGCCCATGACTGTGTTTGCCCCTCTTGGCATCTTCAGAGGCAGAGGCAAGACACAAACATACAACACGTGTTAACTAAAAACCTGAATTACTACATTTTATAGAAGCAGATTTACTTATGTGGCTCTCCTAATTGATCAAACAGCTTTAGACTAACCCTCTGGTATCACTCAAATGTACTTCCCTATTTGGCCACTCAGGATAAAAATGTCCACTTTCAAAAACTTGAATGATCAAATGATATGATAACAATATTATATTTAAATATTTTTCCCCCACTTTTTGGGAAGTGTGGGAACATTTTTTAAATGGACAATTAGGGTAATTTGTACAGTGTATTCAAGACCGATTAGAAAAATTGAAATTCCAAAAAGTATCTAGAAAAAACACAAAATCATTACAGCCAAATCTGACGTGAAAAATTACCAATTTGGACAAAAATGTCCAGAGTGATACCAGAGAAGGTTAGGACCTCCAACTCAGAACTAAATTAAGCTTGTAAGAAAATGTTTGCATAAATAAGTTATAAAGATATATTCCTGTACATTCTGTTTGATTATCAACTTTATCTTATTTATTCATTCAGGTATTAAGTTATTTGTTTACATCCCTACTTAATCATGTAATTTGTTGTTATTCCTGTAGTTAATTATGCATTTACCTACTTATTTCGATATATATTTGATTATTTATTCTTTAATCATTTATTTCCTTGATTTATGTGATTATGTAATTATTCCTTTAACAATTTAGTAATTGCTGCATTCACATACCTTTTTAAACATGAATCTATTGATTAATATATTTCTGTATGTCAGCATTTATTTATTATTTTATTTATGTATTTATTCAATTATTTATAAGTTCTTACATATGTATTCATGTCCATATTTATTTATTCATTTATAGATGTATTTATATATAAATCTAAATATTTATTTCAGCATTAATTTATTATTTGTATTTATTTCCAGATATATTCATGTTTTAATTCACATTTGTATTTATCAATTTTATTCCTATGTTAATTTATAGATGTATTTATAGCTGTATAAATGTATTAATTCACCTTTTCCTATATTTATTTAAACACTTGCCCGATTAAATTACTTCTGTATCTATTTATTATTATTATTGTATTTATTCATTCTTACATATATTCATTCCTATATTAATGTATAGATTTATTTATTTCGGCATGTATTTATGATATGTGATAACATATAAACAGGAATAGGGTTGTGTGCCATATAATTTTCTTATTATAAATGTAAGTAATGGTTGTTAACACTGTTAACCACTACATTGAAAACATATTGTGATAAACATACCTGATACTCCTTAAAAAAAGAGTCTGGATCCTCGTCGAGGTAGATCGCGATGCTTCGCAGGATGCACCCCCTCTTGATGTGGATGTTTTCAAACTAGCAGGGGCGATAAATCAAAGACAATTAAGCACAATGCATGTGCAACACAGCAGGTAGTCTACAAAGTAGAGGGCTGTATCTGTCGTGTGTGTCCCTAAGCAGGACTCCTTAACCCTACCTTTCCACAATAAGCTATTGCCTTAAAAACACTATAAAAGCAGACCATTTCTTAAATGTGTTCATACGAGCATGGACAAAAACAATACAGTGAAAAACGAGGTTCTCTGCATTTATACTAACCGAATCTGATATTGCAAGAGCTTCCTTGATTTTGTGCCCCTTCAGTCCTCCTTTGGTCTTGAAGATCTTCAAGAGCTTGTCTGAGAAGTGGTCCAGCTGCCACGTGAACTTTGATTGAAGTGGTGATGTTGTGATCCTCAAAAACTCTGCATTCACCTTAAAAATATTATTAACAAGCACAATACAACCAATTGTTACTTGTTTATTAGAATCACAACCATGCAAGGATGTAGACATGAATCACAAAGGACAATAATAAAAGACTGTCAACAAATACAAATATTTACTTACTTCACTCTGCTGAAACAGAGCAGGCCATCTGCATTTGAAGTCCCCTATCAAAGGCCTTTGCTCCACAATCTCAAGGCGTCTGTGGGAGAAGGTTTTTTCCATTTTTGCTTTTATCACCACTTCATTGTCACGCTTCTTCAGTTCTGACAATAAGGCAATTCTCTCGTTCTCCAAGCTTTCTGTGGTTTCGCCTTTTGGGTGCAGAGGAATGTAGTTCACTTCAGCTTTTCTTGTTTTTTTTATGTTTGCTGCAGCTTTGCCTTGGCCTGTTTTCTTGTGCTTTAAGGAGTTCACAAGGATTTCAGGATGTCCAAGACGGCCAAGCTTTGTACGATAGTTTTGCATTTTGTACTTAAGAGACTGTTTCCACCCCCCAAATCCTGTCTTGGATCCTAGCTGCCCCAAACAAGGGTGGGCCCTCGTCAACGCTGCAGCTACCTCTTCACACTGATAGTCTTTCGGATATTTTATGAATTTGATCATTTCTTGGGCTAGGCCATCAAGAATGACTCCTTTCAGCTTTAGGCCAGTCTGGAAGTATGTACCAGTTGTCTCAAACTCTGCATTCTTTAGATGAAGCTCAAATTCAGCCTCGTAGGTGAGCTTAGGAACCACAAAAACTGTGGGCCAGGATAACAATTGTGAGGCCTGAGCTTTAGGGGATGGATGCGGGGTTGACGTATACACCATATCGTCACTGCAGCATGAGGCTATTGATGATGCAGGGATTAGAGGCTCTGAGCTTCCAGTAATTGAGGTCTTATCAAATGAGTCAACTGTGTACAAAGTGATGGAGGGCTCAATATTTGACAATATAGGAGAGTAAATTACTTTCAGTGTGCTTTTATCCTGAATTTCAGACACTGATGTAAGATTCATGAACTCGTTAAAGTCAACATCCATGTATTGCAGACGGAAGTCCTCTTTCAATTGAAGAGATGTCTTGACAAATGTGTGCAGTTCTCCAACTGTTGCTGGGATTCCCGAATCCAGGGTCAGTTTTCTAGAGTCAGACTGGTCGGCAAAGATGATGCGCAGAAGCGCCCGACCTGCCATTATGGAACACCTTTTAATCTAGAGCAGAAACAAGGTGAAAGAATAACAAGAAAGAAACACATTAGGATTGTATCAAAGATGAACATACAAATGGTTTTACGTTTTTGTCAGAGCCTGCTATCCAGAGCTCACACTATTTAGGTTTAAAAATGATACTCACCTTTAACAATGATGAATCTTTTCAACATTACCATGCGCAAACTCCCAACCATGTAGTCTGCAAGGGGATAGGGGTCTACCAAGTCAGCAAGCTCAATAACGGCAACCTCTGTATTGGGCGAGGCAGACAGCTCAAAAGCACCATAATGCTCTCTGTACCAAGCACATGCGTCTTTTACCAGAAAACACAACTTCTCCTTAACAATGCAAAGTTTAATGATCTCATGGAATTTAGGCAGTCCATCTGCAGATCCGTGTACAATAATCATCCCCTCGCAGTAACGTATACCCAAGCTAGACACATTGTTTGCCATATGAACCTCAGTCACATCTGGGAAACTTTGTTTCAGTGTAGACACGACTCCCTCATTAAGGACATCAACAGGCAGGATTGAGACATGTGTGACCTCCAAGGATGACTTCTTGACACTGGAGGAATGTGTGTGATAGGCAAGCATGAACTGGTGTCTAGTAGCTAGTGAACGAGGTATGTTCTTAAAGCAATTGGTGTGACGAGCAACCTGCTTGAAGAAGCTATGTTTAGCCTCAAATCTCATCGTCCACAGTGCAATTAGAGGCCCGAAGCAACGGATCATTTGCGGATAGTGCTCTAAAAAGTGATGTTTTGGTAAGAGCTTTACATGTGGAAAGAGTTCAAGATAGCGCTGTCTATGATCATAGATCTTGGCTTCAAGATAAGCAATGGTCTCATCTGTGTGAACAGGGGCCACAACCAACTCAACTATGTCCTTAAGATCTAGAATTAGCTGCCACGCTGGTTCACCTTCTGGTAAAATGTGCCCAATCGCAAAGGGAAGCAGTCTTATTAAGGTCCAGTTTTCATGGGCATTGCCACCTATTGTGTTTCTAGATGTGAAAGAGCGTGGTATGGCATGAGGGCGATTGGTTCTGTCCCCCCATTTGTACGGAAATGTCTGAATCAATGTGTTGAGCCTTTCAAAAGTGAAGTCTTTTTTGGAGATCAACAAACTCATACAACGAGCCAGTTCAACTGGTACAACACCTTCAAAAAGGTCGTGCACAATGTCAGGAGGATAACCAGTAGTTACATGGAAATGGGAAAGGTGCTCTGTTGAAACACACTGCTTTTTTACACCACAGCAAATAGTTGCATTCTCCTGAGCAGACTGGACATGAACATCATGGATGTCTCTTGTTCTCAGTTGGAAAGCACCTGACTGGACATCCTTAGTCTGAACATCTGATTTGACTCCAGTACAAAACCTGCATACTGACCCAGCTGAAAAACTCTCAACAAATCCCCCGAGCCCATGGGCTCCAAGATTGTCAGCTATAACACACTGGACAGAACCTTTAACAAACTGACCAAGCTGAGCTATAAATACACCGTGCTGTTCTAATATGCTTAAGTCTTGCAAATCTCAAAATCATCAACATAAAGATTTACAGAGATTCTCAAACCTTCATCAGAAAAAAACGAATTCTGTTTATAGTACTCACCGTCTCTTACAGTTCTGTACTCTTGGCGAACAGCCAATAGCCGCTGTTGCGTTTAAATATGTTCAAAGACACCTTTATGAGAGAGCAAATGTTGCAAAGACTTTAACAGAGGGATATATTGAAATGTCCTATTCCTCTGGGCATCTAGTATGTACTCAACCGGCTCTAAAACTCCAAAATGAGATGTATAGTACTGTGTACGTTTATATGCTGTAGCAAGAGGGCCATCCTTTGCAATAGCTGTGGCCAATGGACTAGAATTGCATAGAGCAGTGGAAAGTTCACCAACTACTGAATCTTCAACCTGTAGTTTATGGCTCTGTAATACATCAGAAACAATAGCTCTAGTGACAGGCAAAGATGATGTACTTAATATGTAGTGAAGTTCAGAAAGGACTTCATCAATAACTGTCTTTGGAATGTGAACAATATTTTCCAACTTCAATGAAATGCATGCAATTTTTTCTTCGATTAAATTTGGAAGGTGTATTTCTGAAGCATCACCACAACTTAGTGTTTCATATTCCTGGTCTATATCGACAGACTCTGTTGGACCAACTGCAGAACTGTGTGACTGATCCAACTCACCACTTGTACTGACAACATTGGCTATAAAGTCTTTAAGTGAATGTTGTCTGTGTTTCCTATTTGTGTGTGTGTTGAATGTACTGTAAATGTTAGTTTTAAATGTGCATCCTAGAAACATACATGGTACAGTTTCATTATGCCTGAGATGTCCATTAATATGTTGGAAGAAATCTTTTTCTGTTAAGTCTCTACGAGAGCACACATGACACTGAAATGTAGGTAATTCTACTGGCTTTGGTGTTAGCTGTTTAGCATGAGTTTTGTATGTGTGATTTAAAAGCTTACTCCATGTGTCAAACGAACATGGGCAATCAGTATATGGACATGGATAGCGACAACTGCCCCTTAAATGTGCATGTGTCTGCCGGAAATGTTTTAACAACAAATACCTGCTAGCTAGTTCCAAACTGCAGTGTTTGCACTGCCACATGCATAACCTGAAAAAGAGAAAAAATAGAATTAGCAATTGACACAACTGACAATGTCACAGATCAGCTTGTGCAAGTATTGTGAAAGTAGCCGTGTACTTACCATAAATAAGAGGTTGCCCCAAGGTGCTTGTTAATGCTGATCAAACTGCAAAAAACAACAAAAATATATTAGAGGTGTGATTAAAAGGCTTATATATTTGAATTTTCACAGACAACACATAATTGCCTAATATTGCACAACCCAAAAAAAAAAGGATAACAGATCACACTTTAAAATTAAGAGTTTAGTAGACATTTTATAAAGCAGGCCTACATTTCTGGGTGCCTGCTTGTGAGTGAGGTTACCCATGCAAGATTCACATATATTATCTCATTATTTATATTAAATATTTGGCAGTAAAAAACTCAACTCAACTGAACTCCTACAGAAACGAGTGGCTCCGCCTGTCCTCCTCTGCCTGCCTGCACTAAGGCCAGGAGAGAGATGGACAGACCTGCTGAGCTTTATGATAGAAAATGGCAGCCCTTACTGGGCTGCATGCAGGCTCTGCCTCCTATACTGTTACCTCATGCACTTTAATTACTCTTTGCATTTTTTGGTTGAATTTAAACTGAATTTCGGTGTACTGTGTTCAATGACAATAACGTTAAATCTAATGTAATATAATCTAATGATCTCCATTATCCAGTATTCAATGCTAACCGTATCTAGCAAGCTAGCTAACAAACCAGTTATCTGGCTAGCTAGCTTGCTGCTTCACCTCATGCACTTGAATTACTCTTTGCATTTTTTGGTTGAATTTAAACTGAATTTCGGTGTACTGTGTTCAATGACAATAACGTTAAATCTAATGTAATATAATCTAATGATCTCTACTATCCAGTATTCAATGCTAACCGTATCTAGCAAGCTAGCTAGCTTGCTGTTTAGACCCAACTAAACTAAAAACGGAGCAAAAATATAACACGGTGGTTTTCAAATATTCTTGTCGATATTATGAAAAGGCATTACTTGGAAACAGGGAACATTCTAAACTACTAGAAAAAACAAATACTTACCAAATAATAGACTTTCCACCGTCAGTTTCTCCAGTCAGTTTCCACAGTCAGTTTCCACAGTCAGTGTTAGACAAAAGGCGGCAAATGACAGCACGGATGTTGCGCATGGGCAAAGGGGATGTGCAAAGGGGCGGTCCCCAATGAAAACAATTCATTTTGAGTTGCTCCGTCTTAAATACATTTAATAAGTGAATTGATTAATGTAATTTGTGTTACACTAATAAACTATACTTAGGTTTATTTCTTAAATAAACATATTTAAGTAAAGTGAAACAATTTTTAATGTGTCAAGTCTAAGAAGGGCTTGAATCATTTTTTTGAGTGTGAGTACACAGACTACACAGAGATGCTGTTTGAGAAACCAATTGAACAATGTAAATCTATTCTACCTCAACAATGGAACTATGATCAGTAGAAAGGCCATGACTTGGGAGCTTTAAGACTTTGAAGGACATCGATGAACAGCGTCTGTTCAGAAAGAGAAACCACACAAAGCTAAAGATGAGCACACTCAGAGGAAAATGCTTAAATGTGTATACAGTATATATTCCTCCTTAGATGTATTTTTGTCGTGGCTGGCTTCACCACTGAACGTTCGACTTTATTCTCGAAATGCATACACATCTTCACGCCTCATTCCTGGCCTCAAAACTCAGGATTAAACTCGCCGGATCTCCATTAATACACAAGTTCTAATAATGTAAACACCGCGACGTGTTGCAACATCGTCCTGTCTGATCACATATTCAAAATGGATGCAAAAGGTGGAGCAAACACGGACAGGTGCTGACGAATCAGATCCTTTATCTCACATCTTATTACACAGAATCTCCAACATCAGCAGAGCTGGCCAACACGCCGCTTCAAAGAGAGAGGAGGGGGGGGGCGCGTCCATCCTGATTACCACACACACACACACACACACACACACACACACACACACACACACACACACACACACACACACACACACACACACACACACACACACACACACACACACACACACACACACACACACACACACACACACACACACACACACACACACACACACACACACACACACACACACACACACACACACGTAATCCCAGTGTTGGCACAGGAAGTAGAATCGTGCCTCTTGGATGAGAGTGGCTCTGACTGCCTGTCATCCTCCATGCGCTCACACTTCAGTAACGGCTCTTTCTGGAAGGAGCTCCAGTTACTCAGCGACTTTAGTTTGGCCGCACGTCGGGATTCAATTAAAATGTAAATTTCTGCTAAACTGATAAACGGGAACAACAGTGCCCTCGGTTTCTCTGGCTCCAGGCAGGAGGCGTCTCTTCACCAACAGACTCTGGATCTGTTGTGTTGGACAGCAGGGAGCAGCAGGGGTCCACAGAAGGTCAGAGGTCGGAGGTCAGAGGCTTCTGCACAAACACACATCTCTACGTATCGACAGCTCTCAGAACACTCAATCTGCTCCTTTGAAGTTTCTCTACCGACTGCACAGTCAGGGGAGACGCGCAGCTGACACTTTCTTTCGACTCGTTGTACTTTCCAAAACTAGCCTATGCTCGTCACGTCAAACCAAATACGCTGAAGGGCAAAAGCAACATGGACCGCTGACTCCAGATAAGAATTAAAACATCTCCAAACTGTTTCTGCCCCGACTTTCTCATTTCCATCTTTCAGACACGTCTCTGGTGGATACACGTCACACAGCACTTGGCTGGGTGACAGATGTATGCAGAACATCCCACATACTGCACCGCCCGCGATGTGGTGCGACTGGAAGGATATCCAGAGACATTAGGAATGATTATATCCAGCAGGTCAAATACATATTTAACATGAAATACCCGTATATCTTTAAGCTCAGACACACACCTGTCTGCATCTCACAAAATGAAACAAGTACTCAGACTATAAACTAAATGTCAAGTTAAAGTTCTGAATACACATTATGTAACTAGAAGCACGATAAAAGGATCAGCAATATGCACTGTAAGTCAAGTAAAAGTGTATTGTGTGTATTTTAGATACTGCTTAGTAGTACAGTACTTCGTATGGCCTATAACATGATATATTACGTATAATAATAATAATAGTACTCCTTCCTCCTGACATTGAGACATCCTCACTTATCTGTCATCACACAGCCTGCCCTCTAGATCGCATCATTGAGGAGGAGGAGGAGGAGGAGGAGACGACGTGATGAAGGTGCTCATCATGCTGCTGACACCTGATGGTGATGAAAGCTGGGAGGCAGCAGATGTAAAAACTGTGTGTGTGTGTGTGTGTGTGTGTGTGTGTGTGTGTGTGTGTGAAGACAACCGCACACTGTTTCGACTGAAGGGAAAACATGCGTTCAGTCCTCTTTCTGACTCGGCCCTTCACTTATCTCTGAAAAGTCGACTAAGCGATCGGTTGATAAAAATAATAGCCAACTATTTTGGTAATCGAATAATTCTTAAAGGTTCCAAGTCATGGCCATTTATACTGATCATAATTCCATTGTTGAGGGATAGTAGAAGAGATATATATTGTGCAATGTTCCAAACTCACATTGGTTTCTCAAACAGCATCTCTGTGTGTGGCTTGTTTGAGACAAGCGAGACCTGCGCAACTGCGATCAACGTCTTGCTAGTGCGTTGCATGATGGTTAGTCATTTTGTCCGACTTGCTCTGGAGGCTCGCCCACATGAGACGTTGAAATCTCGCGGGACAAAGACGCCCGCAGCCTTGAGAGCGAGGCGAGTTGGCGCAGTTGCTCTCCACGAGCTGCGGAAGCTAAATGCTTGATGGGAAACGACACGCTGGTATCTCGAGCTGAGCGCTCATTGGTGGGTTTTACCACGTGCTGCTGATGAAGCTCTCCAATTGGCTCGGCTAAAGTTTGTTGTTGTTTTGTGTCAGTTTTACGAGTCGCCACTTTATATATCTTAGCTAAACTGCATTTCGTTGTCTCAGTACCTTGTTGAGAAGAAGAAGAAGAAGAAGAAGAAGAAGAAGAAGAAGAAGACTCCGAGCTGTTCGACTTCAGACGAGCTGTTTGAGACCTCCCCCGGCTGCGATCGGCTACTCTCGTCTACTTTCAAGGCGAGCCGCAGCTCGTCTCAAACAAGCTACTCTCTGTCCTACACGGCTTGTTGGAGCTCCTCAAACATAGACTTACTGCTTTTCTCTTTTTAATATCATATCAAAGTGAATAACTGTATTATCTGAAGACATTAACTTGATGGACAACTTTACAATATCTTCTGACATGATTTGTACTTGATGATGAAGTAGATACAAAGGAGATCAAGTTAAGTGACACAAAGTACCTAAGAGTACATGTCCAATGCTTTTTTCATTACTCCACTTTGTCATATGAGAAGCAAACAGACACCAGTGTTCCCCTGGTTTATTGCTTTGGGGGGGTGGGGGAGGCTGCCTGAGCGGGGGGTGCTGCCTGAGCGGGGGGAGCTGCCTGAGCGGGGGGTGCTGCCTGCGGGGGAGGTGGCATTGGGATATTTTTTTTTTAAATCCTCTGGAGCAGAGCTGTGGATTATTGTTATTGATTACTGCATCAGAGTTTCTTGGGGTCAAAAACACTAAACTCAACTTCAAATGAAAACGTTTAGTTTATTTAATAAAAGAGCACACATTTGTGAAAAGTGACAGTAGATATAGATTGGTTGCAATTTGGTATATATATATATATATACAAAAAAATATATTTAAAAAAAATTATAATTATTTCACACCTTGAATTTCAGGGGGGGCGCGGGGCTCCGTTGGCGGGGCGCGGGGCTCCGTTGGCGGGGCGCGGGGCTCCGTTGGCGGGGCGCGGGGCTCCGTTGGCAGCGCCCCTCCAAGACAATGGCAGGGGAAACACTGACAGCAATGGTAAAACCGCGCTTTGTGTTCCAGAGAAACCGGTAGTCTGCAGCTTACATCCAGTACAGGCCTAAACACAGACATGACTCCCCAGGGTTTCTAATCCTTAATCACGTGCTAGTGTTTGGACACTTGGTAGGAAAACAGATCACACAAACTGACAAAAGAACAAACCTATTCTACTTCTTAACCAAACCACTGCATCTTTAAATATGGGTTGAAACAGATGGCCACTTGCCAGAGAAGCTGCCAAAGAGTGCTTCCAATTCCTTACTGTTTTACAAACTTTAAATGCACATTACAGACTTTAGTTACATCACAATGAACCATAAACACACTAGAAGGAGTGATGTTTAGACAGGGAGAGTCTGTTAGGAATTAAATGACTTGCATTAAAGTGCTCTGTCTGCAATATGAATGTGCGTCCGGGTGAAAATGTAAACTCACACCATCTGACGGATATCCCCTCCTGAAACGACTGAGGGGGAAATCAATTCCAGGCATATTATTTTTGACATCTTATCCACTCTCACCCAAGCCTGGAATGTGCTTTTCAAGCTGGATTTATAAAAGGTGTGAACTGTGGACTATTTTCCCGCTACCACTGCATGCCTATAAACGCTGCAGCGACTATATGCAAGGCCTGGCAGAGCGAAACATCTGTGATAGACGACAGAGGGTAATTGAGACGTCTCCGTGTTGCTCAAACGGCCTTGAAGACCTCAATAATCTCCGCATGGGTTCGCAGAATATCCTTGAGCGGAGTGTACCGCGTTGTGTCCATTATGCAGATGTTTATACCGGGGATGTAATGATTAGGAAGGAAGTTTCAATGATGGATTGCTGCCCGTTTCCCAAAATGCTAATATTTCCCCTGAAAGCATCAATTACTCAGCGCGGGAGTGACATACAGTGTTTATATAACTGTATTTAACACTGACACCCACACACATGAAGACATGAGTGAATGCAGGCTGGATCCTGGTGGATTACCCGCTTACATATTAGATAAAGCATGCAAATGCATTTTAATTCCTAATTATATTTTAATAACATGAGCGTCTTCTAGCACAATCCCGCGAGCTCCACGTATTTTTTTAATTCTTCTTCTGCGGTTAAATGTTATCAGATTTGACTGCAAACTATATTTCGGATCCCAAAAAAAGTTGTATAATCAAGTGTGCACACATTGTGATTTGTATGCAGCAGCTGAGAGACTAAGATATGAAAAATGAATGTCCTTGAGTTCCACTCCGCTGCTATACTTTCCACACGAGGGCTGCGATTGATCTTGATCAAGCCCAATTATTTTTTTATCTCAAGAATAAAACTTTGGAGCAAATGTCGATGCCATTCCTGTCACAAGAAGAGTTATAAAAGACATGAATCAATACTGAAGCAGGAGCCGTGTCTCCTCAGCAACAGGTTGCTGCACACTGCGGGAGGGAATCATATCTGGTGCACCACTGCCCTCTAGTGGCTCAACGCAGTATTACACATTCATCTTTAAACAATACTCGCATGTGCAAGTCAGGTTTTTGGGCACTGCAATAATAATAATAATAATAATAATAATACACTTTATTTGTATAGCACCTTTCATGTACAAAGCGGCCCAAAGTGCTTTACAGAAAACATAATATTACAAATATTAAAATGAATACAGAAGATACAACATCTACATCTACACTGATAAGTTAAAATATATTTTTTTAAATAAAAGCAAAACAGACACAAATACAGTAAAACATGGACAATGATACCAGTGAGAATTGAAAGGTAACTTAAATTAAAATGATAGGTTTTTAATTTGCTTTTAAATCAACCTCCGAGTCCCCTATCTGTACGAGATGCGTGACTAAATCTACAGGACAGTTTGATAGAGTAAAACACAAATCAAAATGAATATTTTCAGTAGGATTCATCGGGCAATCAGAGAGTGCCCGTGATAAAAAAAGAAGAGAGGGAATTTCCAACAAAAAGGCTTTCGAAGGAACTTTTACGGTCATTTCATATTGATTTTATAGCAAGACAGCGTGTCTTTCCATGGTATAAGTTTGCATTTATATTGTGAATAAAAACTACAAACATAAGAGCTATACATTTACTTTCACCATAATAGTAGAAATGGTTACAAAAGATCTGTCAGTGAAATTCTGGCAAACACAGCTGCCCGTTCTTTAGGGGTTAAGGTTACTTTAAAATGTTGAGAACATAGTCATCAAGGTCATCTTGTTTTATGATTGTGACAACACAAAGTCAATTGTTAAAATAAGTTATATAATAAGTAATTTAGTGTCCTTTGAAGTGACGGCCTTATCTTATGTGTGAAATAAGGTGAATACGTCTATCAGGATGTTAGGAAGTGACTTTGAACTCAGGGTCGACACAATCAAGTGAACAACTCGGCAGTATTATATAACAACAGTTTAATGCAGAAGAAGGACCTCTCCCCAAATCAAAACAGATCAGTTCCCGTTCCTCACACAGCTGAGTGGATTTGATATGTCTCCACCGTGGGAATGAACGTGAAGTGAACACACAGGACGGACATTACAGAGCAGCCTGTAATTATTCATGATCTAATCACCACCATGCTGTCGACGCAGTTCAAAATCTACACTCAGAAAACCACAGGAAAGCTTTTAAAGGCATCGGCGACCGATGCCCCGAGATTTGTCATCACAAAAGACACCATTTAAATTCTTCACAAAAATCCCCATTTATATACTTTTCCCCAAAACACATCGACACGGCATTCATGTTTCTCTCTAACGTTCAGAATTCATACACGGATTATACGGTACTGGATTATCTGCGATGCAGGGAAACGAAAAGGACAGAAGGCAAAGCAACAAGCTTTCCAAAAGCAACACGAGCGCAAAGTCCACTGCCAGCCTGTGGAAGAAGGGACGTTACAGGGCCGTCGCTAAAAGACAGCTTTTGGTTCAAATAGAAAACAAATAGAAACAAATAGAAATGGATAGAAATGAATAACTGAGATGTGTCGTATTTTCAACCTTAGGCTCCAGAAGTGTTTTAAACAAAACAGCTCCGAGTATTTCCACTTGATATTTCTCTCAAATCAAGCCTTCAGCTCAGCAACGGATGGGATTCTTTCACAGCCACAGGAATATGTTTTCTTGTGTCGAGGGAAAGCAACCTTTTGTCCGAGCCCCAACGATCTGGAAAGACGAAATACACGTTTGCACAGAATCTCCCATTCGAAGCAGCCGAGGTGATCGGGGGGGAAAGCTCATAGATGTTCACTTGTTCCGCTTTTCCTCGCTGGCTTCCCCTCACAGACGTAACGGGCACTACGTCCCAGAATAATCACCATGATGTATTGAACAACCACTTATGCTAATGAGGTCATTATTTAAGACAATTAGTGCATTCGCTATCAAGCAGTTCCTCGATGAGTTGTTTCAAGATAAAACTGTTCAAATTATTTCATATTCACAGCGAGGTGAAGTCTTATTCGGCGCTATGAGTTGTTTATAATAAAGGGGTTTCTTCTTTTAGTTTTCAGAACAAATGTCTGCAGCTTCCCAAAAAGACAAAGCGATGTCCGACAGATTATGCATCACAGGAACTACAACTAGTTTCCTCAAACACAGGTTTAGATTTAGGCGTGTCTGAAGCGCGACCCGGACACACGAGCACGCGGTTTGGTCGGCTGGCGCTTCCGTCGAAGCTACAAAAGTTGAACTTTTTTTGAATTTTCGAAAGCGAGCACTGCAGGCAAAGCGACGCGACGGAACCACAGCGGGTCACAAGAGGTCCTTGTCCTCGCTGGGAGGCACGCAGGCTTCTCATGTCCCCCGTTCTCTCGTCAGACAAGTAGAAAAAGAACCCAGCTCACACACACACACACACACACACACACACACACACACACACACACACACACACACACACACACACACACACACACACACACACACACACACACACACACACACACACACACACACACACACACACACACACACACACACACACACACACACACACACACACACACGCACACACACACGCTCCCAGGTGACGAGCGGCAGGCTGGCAGATGGTCGAATGGAGGAAGGCAGTGCGTGGAAAAGGCAAACTGGCGTAGAGGAGGGTTTCGGGGGGTTTAATTGGGGCGGCGCTCGGACTCGTTGTGGACAGGGACGTCCGGCTGACTGACAGCAGGGGGGCACAGTGTGTAAGGGGGCGGGGCTTCATTTATGCTAATGGTGTCTCCCTCGGAGATGACGACAGTGTGATGGGGGGGAGCGTCCGCCTCGTCGTGGTGAGCACACTCGCTGTAGGGAGGGGGCTTCAGGTCGTCCTCTGGAAGGGAAGAAGAAGGAAACGGGTCAAGGAGATGATCTGCGGTCTGAAAGTCTCTTAGGTCAAAAACACATCACGTTATTAAAAAGGTTACAGTCTCTCCTACAATCTAGTTGTTCAGAGATAACACTTCTACGGCTGCATCAAAACCATCACTCCGAACTTTTCCCTTAGCTGCTTCACCAAGTGGAAAGTGTGTGCGACACAAGTGCAAATGTTACACAGGTGAGAGACCGGAGCTTTACCCGGGGAAACGTTAAGAGGAACGGAGACAGGCATGTAGAGGAAACTGACCGAGAGCTGTGGACTCCTCGGTCGCGCTCAGAAATGAATTCAAGTTTGAAGTGTTTCTCCTCCTTCAAAGTTATTATCTAACACCGACCACGTGAGCAGCTCAGGCTGCGAGTCGGCTGTGTCTCCCTAAGACAGGGGTGTCAAACTCAATTTCATCACGGGCCAAATCAGCATTATGGTTGCACTCAAAGGGCCGGTTGTAACTTTAAGACTATATAAAAATACATATATAAATATTTAATATATAAAATAATGTATTATTACATTATTGCCTCTGCATTGGATTATTATCTGATAGGGTAATAACTTCATAATTAACTACGTCTGAAAGAAGAAGTCTAGGGCAAATAATTGCAAGTCTCTTCAGTGAGAATGTTCCAATGATTTAAAAAGAATTGACATTTTGAAATAAAAAGTAACTTTAAAAAAAAAAATCTAATTCTGAGAAAAAAGGCATATTTGAGATGCATTGTGGGACATGTAGTTCATGGGCAACATGCTTCTGTAAAGTAGCATGTAACCGTCTAATAAACATATTGTATTTTTTGCAAGCTCTTGTGGGGCCACATGAAATGAAGTCGCGGGCCGCATTTGGCCCCCGGGCCTTGAGTTTGACACGCCTGCCCTAAGAGATTCAAACTCTCCTACTTCTTTGAGGCAAGGACAGCCGGTGAAAAGGATCTGTTGACAGGATAGCGACGTTGTACGAGCCGCATTTAAGTTAATTTTGTTTTTGATTTATTTGGAACCTTTATTAATGCATGTTTCTGTTTCAGTGAGAGGTGTGCTTTGCTCAGGTGAAGGGGGCGGGGCTTTAAGGTGGAGGCGCGGGAAGTAACTCAACACTTCCAGTTTCAAAATAAAACCCTTGATGTTGGCTTTTATTCTGAAATATGTGTTGTGGAAAATGCCACCGCTTGCACAGGTCGTGAAATGAATGCAGCTCTTAATTGTGGAAAAGTATTATTATTATTATTTACAAAAGCACCGTTTATCAATCTCACATTTCTCTTTAGACAATCGAGTACCATATTTTGAAAGATATGTTATTATTATACATGCAAGCAGTAACAAAGGTCAACTACGTATACAGGACAGGAAGCCCGGAGTCACGTGGTGGATCTGATCGGAGGAAGGTCATCAGAGGGGGCATGAGATACAATTAGGCTGAGAGCCACTACTCCATCACCGCATCCTGCCGTCAGACACAACGAGGCCGTCAGATCAAATTAGAGGCAATTTGCAGAAGAGGAGATACAACAGCTGATCTGTCTCACGGCGGCCATCTTTCATAACGCCACAGCATGTGGGAAGAGCATGGAGTGAAGAAGCTGAACACCTCGAAGCGTGCCTGAACACCTCGAAGCGTGCCTGAACACCTCGAAGCGCGCCTGAACACCTCGAAGCGTGCCTGAACGCCTCGAAGCGTGCCTGAACACCTCGAAGCGCGCCTGAACGCCTCGAAGCGCGCCTGAACGCCTCGAAGCGTGCCTGAACACCTCGAAGCGTGCCTGAACGCCTCGAAGCGCGCCTGAACGCCTCGAAGCGCGCCTGAACGCCTCGAAGCGCGCCTGAACGCCTCGAAGCGCGCTTGAACACCTCGAAGCGTGCCTGAACACCTCGAAGCGCGCTTGAACACCTCGAAGCGCGCCTGAACACCTCGAAGCGTGCCTGAACACCTCGAAGCGTGCCTGAACACCTCGAAGCGTGCCTGAACACCTCGAAGCGTGCCTGAACACCTCGAAGCGTGCCTGAACACCTCGAAGCGTGCCTGAACACCTCGAAGCGTGTCTGAACACCTCGAAGCGTGCCTGAACACCTCGAAGCGCGCCTGAACACCTCGAAGCGCGCCTGAACGCCTCGAAGTGTGTCTGAACACCTCGAAGCGTGCCTGAACACCTCGAAGCGTGCCTGAACACCTCGAAGCCGTTTGACTCATTGTGACCAAGTTACTGACACACTGTGTACTTTTAAAGCAAACAAAGCTCTTTGTGTGTGTCTGTGTATCTTTGTGCCTGTGTGTATCTGTGTGTGTGTATTTGTGTGTCTGTGTATCTTTGTGTGTGTCTGTGTATCTTTGTGCGTGTGTGTCTGTGTGTGTGTGCGTATGTGTGTATCTGTGTGTGTCTGTGTGTGTGTATTTGTGTGTCTGTGTATCTTTGTGTGTGTCTGTGTGTGTCTTTGTGTTTATTTAAGTGCTCGACTCTTGAATAACTCTGGAGACTCCAGGTTCTGATGCAGCATTATATTAGAATAGTGGTTTACGGGGTGGCGGCTTGAGTTGAGACGGATTCCGTAGAACATGTAAGATTACTTTGAGGTGTAAACCAGCATTTCTCCTTCTGTGTGGTTTCAGTGAAGCCACAGAGTTTCTGTTCCAATAGAGATTGCATGTTGAAACAAATGCTCAGCTATCTTCTCCTTTTCAGAAACACACATCGACACTGCTGGCCTCTCAGCGACCTCTGCTTACAGCGAGTGGAAGTATGTAAACACACCGACGCGGGGACATTCAGAAATAAAACAAGGAGGACTTTCCCGTTATCGCTGTGGCTTACAGGAAATCAACAATGAAGACGTATGAGGGGCAGAAATAAGAATGAAGCTTGACTTTTGATCTACATGCAGGCAGACGTGTGTGTGTGTGTGTGTGTGTGTGTGTGTGTGTGTGTGTGTGTGTGTGTGTGTGTGTGTGTGTGTGTGTGTGTGTGTGTGTGTGTGTGAGGGATGGGAATTTGAAAGCAACAAAAAAACATTTAAAATAATGAATACATTTTCGTTTGTTGTGTCGGACTCTCCGTTAGAGTTCAGGGGTTAAGTTGAGATTTGGGGGGGGGGGGGGCTCTCTGTGGAGGAACGAGGGTATATATACAATTATTAATATACACACAAAAAGGTTTAAATATATCCAACTAGGGGTGGGCGATATTGAAAAATATGTTATCACGATATTTTCAGGCAGTATCACGATAGACGATATATATCACGATATTT
Organism: Pseudochaenichthys georgianus; assembly: GCF_902827115.2. Taxonomy (NCBI): domain Eukaryota; kingdom Metazoa; phylum Chordata; class Actinopteri; order Perciformes; family Channichthyidae; genus Pseudochaenichthys; species Pseudochaenichthys georgianus. The sequence goes on along the minus strand of NC_047522.1, from coordinate 535,184 downwards.
TTTCATGTCGGTTATTATGGTTATTTTTCAAGTTACTTAACAGTACAAGCACCGACAAGGTGACAGAAACTAAAGCAAAAAGGAGTAACAGACCAAAATAGCATTTCAAGCTGGTTTTATTTCAGAAATGAAAGCCTGAATGAACAAGTGAGCAGTGAACATCAATAAACATGAAAAGGAGGGTAAAACATAACTAAGTAAAACATAAAACATCAATGAGGAAAAGTCAGTGCCAAACAATTAAAATGTAAACTTTAGAGTAGACTTGAAGTGTAATAAAAGACTTTAGCATAACTGAAGGGAAAAACATAAAACGCCACCGCGTCAGTTATGTCTTTCCACCGTTTGCTAGTCTTTTCATCAGGAGCCCCTTTATGAAATGCCTGCCCTATGGTTGCTCGCTGCAAAGAAAGGGGGCGGGGACTTTGGGAGCGTGTCAAACAACTCGGACTGAACGAAAGCAGAGGTGCGCTGACATTGTGAAATCGATCGGGCTTGACATATGGTAAAATTAAAATCAGTAGGTGAGGCTGGGGGAGCGGGAGGGGAAGAGGCTCTCCGTCCGCTGTCATAGCCCCCTGCGCCGCGCACGGAGAGCCTCTTCCCCTCCGCCATTTTTTTTTTTTTTTTTTTTTTTTAAAATCACGATAGGACGATATCTCTGAAAAAGCATATCGTGGAGACCTAATATCGTCACGACGATATATATCGTCATATCGCCCACCCCTATATCCAACCTTAAAATTGCTATTTTGAATCAGCATTGCTCGGCACACTTGCGAAATATCAAAGTGTGTGGAAATCAACAAACAACCCCGGCACAATTTAACCCCTGGTAACGTTACACATTTAAAAAGGCACCGTCGTATACATTTAATTAATTAATTTTATAATATGTAATCAACGTAGGCACCCCTCCCATTACAAAAATTAAAATTACAATACAAATATTCTAATGCTGTCAAAATTATCGCGTTAACGGCAGTAATTAATTTTTTGAATTAATTTAACGCATTTATCGCATGTGCAGAATGGCCCGCCCCATACGTGCCACCAGCGGCAGCGCCAGGGTATGGCTGGGGTAGGCTACACCCATACCAAGAAATGGCTTAGCCCCACCATGAGACACGATGTTAAAGTAAGCAAAATAAAGTCTGCCAACTCGCTCGGAGTAACTTGCACAGACAGCAGTTAGTCAGATTGATTTCCGTCGCCACTTGTCTGGAAATACCGAAGACCAGAAACGGTTTTGAAAACTGTTGTCACATAGTGATCGTCTTCTCAATAGAACATCTTTGATAATGTTTTCTGACCAATCAGAATCAAGATAACGGCGTGGTGTTGTTGCAGGAAGTCCCGACGGAGAATACTCTTGCTGTAGTACAGGGGTGCACATAACTAACTGGTACGCAGGTTATGTGCGTCATCTGAAATGTGTACCGTCACTTGTGTCACAAAGCGCATTTGCGTACCGACGTACTTGTGAAGCTTTTCCAGAATGCGGTTCGATCCCCGGACGACAGAGTCGGTCTCCGTGTGCACAGACAGGGCTGCTGTTAACGTCGGTCTGTACAACGGAACTGAGCCAAAACTACGCCAACCGGCTGCGTAGGTGTGTGGGCTGTCTTTCATCTTGACATGCAGAAACATGTTATAATAAACATAGATACTGTGTTAAATGGATATATCCGCCTGCTTTCATTTATCTTTCCATTCCCAACAATATACATAAATAAATGGCATATTTTGGACATAGTTCGAATGGTGATGAATCATGATCCCGTGTGTGTGTGTGTGTGTGTGTGTGTGTGTGTGTGTGTGTGTGTGTGTGTGTGTGTGTGTGTGTTACCTCCAGAGACGGCCTCATATGGAGGGGGCATGTCGAGCTGAGAGAAGGAAGCATCTGGAGGCAGGGCGGCGGCGGAGGGCTCCTCTGTGGACAGATCATCCTGAGCTCCATACCAACTGGGCCACACAGAGGTCTGCTGCGGGGGGGGGGGGGGGGGG